>NW_028261389.1:79858918-79898918 GCF_051295495.1 Thamnophis sirtalis
TAACCCTAACCCTTAACCTAACCCTTACCTTTATGTGAATCGGCTTGCTGTAATTTAATTTTTATTTCAATTTTTCGATCTTTTTCGTTGCGTTGTGATGACGTCACATACGCGATTTCGTCGACCGCGCTTTTGTGGAACGCGGTTTTGACGGGTCACGGTCATCGGCTCCACCACAAAACCGCGGACGACAAAATCGCGGTTATCGAGTTATTTTCTCTCGGTCTCTGTAGGTTAAAAGGCTTATTAGATCGCGAAAAAGAGGAACTCGCAGAAGCAGAAGTCATCAAAGATTCTCCCGATTCCCCGGAGCCCCCCAACAAGAAGCCCCTTGTTGCGATGGATGACTTGCCAGGGCCGGAAAAAAATAAAGGTACGGTCCAAATCATTTCAAGCTATCCCAAAAAGTGAACCCGTGGCTGACGGAGGGCATATTTTTATATATGTATAAGTAAGGAGAATTAAAACCCGAAGAATTGGCTTGTTCGTTGTCAGTTCATCACCCCACGGCACTAATCATGTTAATTTCAACCAGGCATAAACCAGCACCGTGGTTGCGTTGTAGATTGAACAGATTATTAAAAAAAATTTGCACCTGGAGGGCAATTATTATTGTTTTAACAAATTGGAGATGCGGTTGTAGATTTTTACGGCGAAAAGTAAGGCAAATAACAGTACGAACACAGGAAAAGGCTTTGTTCTTTTGGAGTGCAAGTAAGAAAATTAGATTTAAGAAGGCAAATTAATGAGGGCGCTTAGATTTTCTTCATGGATTTTTATCTTTTTATAGGGCCAATATCCCTTCTGTCCCTTTGGAGCAACAGGATTAATGCTGCAAATTCTAGGAAACATCAAGAATTTATTGGCCGCTTAAGTTCTGTCAACAATAAAGCCGAACTGTACCAACATCTTAAAGAGGAGAACGGGTTTGTATCTCCACGTGGCTTGCTACAGGATGTGTGCTTATGTCTGGTTGATAACGTATCTGAACATTTTGCCCTTGGCATTAAAATATTCTGTTAGTGCTGTGTGTGTGTGTGTGTGTGTGTGTGTGTGTGTGTGTGTGTGTGTGTGTGCTTAGAGGTGGAGTTTTCACAATCAGGAGGCTAGAGGCAGATATTTCTCTCTCTCGACACACTGAGAATATATATCTGCTGAAGAAAACTCCTCATTGGCAACAGGAAGGGCTTCCGGGCACTAAAACACACTGCTAGTGCCATTCATTTGCCCAGATTCCACCCTGCAAGGAATTATTGGGGTCGTTAAAAGATGATGATGATGATTATATATGTACCGTTTACAATAAGAATTATAAATAAAGAGCCAGAAGGCGAACATTTTGTTCAACTGTTGAAACATTTCAAAGGTTTTAATTCTTGCAAATATCATCTTGCAAATAAAAGGTTTACATGGACATTGCTTGTTTGATAAAAAAAAAGCAGTGTGTTAAGAATATACTTAATTTCCTAAACTCGACAGAAATTCCCCAGGCTGAATTCCTGAACTTAAAACGGCAATTAAAGTAATTGAAGAATGCATAAACCATCTTGGAGATTTATGTTAAACGGAAGTTTATAATAGCTGGCCAGCCTTGAATAATAGAGGCCTTGCTTCCCGTTAGGCTTATTTCGATCCCGTTCTGTGGATTTGATGACATAAACTTCCATTCCCCAAAAATTCAGTTGATTCTAAAAGCAAGATTAAAATTAGTTGACCTTCAACAAGAGTTGCAAATGTAAACTGAATTAAGTAATGGTTGCAAATTGGTTATAAGGGAACTACAAAGTTTTCTGTGTTTTTATTCTACCCTGCTCTCTACACATAATTTTAACGACTGTATCTCTTTTTTAGGTTTAAAAGTGTAATGATGAGACTCTCGGCCTCATTGTCCTATTTTTAGATAATTGACAAAAGATATTCATTAACCTTGTCATTTTGATTTGTTTTCAGAGTGGAAAGCACAGAAAATGGGAAACCCAGCCGGCAGTGAATTCTGTTCGCCACCTGTAAACTTTTAATGCCTGATTTGATATCTCTCTCTAACTGTACAGTTCCGTTATTTTGGTTGCTTTTTACATTTTTGTAATAATTTTAGCGCTTTTGTATGAAAAGATGCAAAATAAATATACTATTTGTTCCAAACCCCACGGGACTCTTTAAGAGGAAAGAGAATTTCAATTTGCACGCAGATCTTTTTATGACTGCATATAAAGGGCGTTGTTGTTGTTGTTGTTTTTGTTCGAAGAAAAAGCACAATTCTTGCTACTTGAGTTTTTTCTTTGGTTTAAATCCTATTGCAATAGCAATAGCAATAGCAGTTAGACTTATATACCGCTTCATAGGGCTTTCGTCCCTCTCTAAGCGGTTTACAGAGTCAGCATATCGCCCACACAGTCTGGGTCCTCATTTCACCCAGAAAGATAGATAGATAGATAGATAGATAGATAGATAGATAGATAGATAGATAGATAGATAGATAGATAGATAGATAGATAGATAGATAGCAATAGCAGTTAGACTTATCTACCGCTTCATAGGGCTTTCAGCCTCTCTAAGCAGTTTACAGAGTCAGCATATCGCCCCCACAGTCTGGGTCCTCATTTCACCCAGAAAGATAGATAGATAGATAGATAGATAGATAGATAGATAGATAGATAGATAGATAGATAGATAGATAGATAGATAGATAGATGATAGATAGATAGATATAGAGAGAGGGAGAGATAGATATAGATAGAATAGAATAGATAGATAGATGATAGATAGATAGATAGATAGATAGATAGATAGATAGATAGATAGATAGATAGATAGAACTATAGCAATAGCAATAGTTAGACTTATATGCCGCTTCATAGGGCTTTCAGCCCTCTCTAAGCGGTTTACAGAGTCAGCATATCACCCCCAACAACAATCCGGGTCCTCATTTCACCCACCTTGGAAGGATGGAAGGCTGAGTCAACCCTGAGCCGGTGAGATTTGAACAGCCGAACTGCAGAACTGCAGTCAGCTGAAGTAGCCTGCAGTGCTGCATTTAACCACTGCGCCACCTCGGCTCTATTGCTATACTTGAGAGTCCAGGCTTTTAGTGAAATGCTGTTAACGTCGTCCATGCTGGCTGGAGAATTCTGGGAGTTGAAGTCCACACATCGTAATGTTGCTTCGATTGAGAAAGGCTGCGTGATTCCATAGAAAACCCCTTCAAGAAACTCACACGTTGTGTAAACTGGCTAGTTTAAAGAGCCGAGGTGGCGCAGTGGTTAAATGCAGCACTGCAGGCTACTTCAGCTGACTGCAGTTCTGCAGTTCGGCTGTTCAAATCTCACCGGCTCAGGGTCGACTCAGCCTTCCATCCTTCCGAGGTGGGTGAAATGAGGACCCGGATTGTTGCTGGGGGCGATATGCTGACTCTGTAAACCGCTTAGAGAGGGCTGATAGCCCTATGAAGCGGTATATAAGTCTAACTGCTATTGCTATAGTTCTTGTGTTGCAAGACTGTGGTTATTTAAGATGGAGCTCAGAGTAGAGGTGGGTTCCTACTGGTTTGGATCGGTTCGGCCAAGTAGGTAGTAACTTGGATGGCCACGCCCCTGAGCCGGTTCTGTCGGTGGCGCCATAGGGGCTGCCATCTTGTTCTTTGTTACTGCCCATGTGCATGCGCGAAGCACGTCCCTGGGCGAACCGCCAGTAACAAAAGCCGGAACTCACCCCTGGCTAAGAGGAAAGGGTTAACTCTACCTCTTCTCTTAGAACAGTGTTTCTCAACCTTGTCAACTTGAAGATGTCTGGACTTCAACTCCCAGAATTCCCCAGCCAGCGAATGCTGTCTGGGGAATTCTGGGAGTTGAAGTCCAGACATCTTCAAGTTGACAAGGTTGAGAAACACTATCTTAGAAGTACAACTGAAGTTTCCTTTTTGCCCTTTAGAGGAAATCCCTTCGGTTATTTTAAATCCTCCTCCTCCTCCTGTGGTCCCCCCCCCTTTCTAATATGTACAGGTAGTCCTCAACTTACAACAGTTTGTTTAGTGACCATTCGAAGTTACAATGACACTGGAAAAAGAGACCGATGACCATTTTTCACAATAATGATGGTTGCAGCCCCCCCCCCCCCGTGGCCACGTGATGCAAATTCAGACATTTGGCCACTGACTCGTATTTATGACGGTTTGCAGTGTCCCGGGGTCACGTCATCCTCTTTTGCGACCTCCTGACAAGCAACGTCAGCGGGAAATCCCAATTCACTTAACCACCAAGTTATTAACAACTGCCGTGATTCACTTAGTAACTGAAGAAAGTTCGTAAAATAAGACAAAGCCCAACCATCTCGCTTAACAACGTAAATCTTAGGCTCAATTGTAGTAAGTCGACCGCCTGTATTAATTTTATTTTAATACATTGCACATTTTTTAGCTTTATTTCTTGTTCTAATTCACCTTTGCTGAGATAAGTTAGTCAAATTTATAGATTTGATTAATAAATAAATGCCAGTTTTAAGAATGGGGGCCTCACTGATAGGTGTGTCTAAAGGGGCAGTCTCCCCTTTTTTAAACAGTATGAAATCTCAGGGCCTTTCCCTATCAAGGATGCTATCATTAACAACTTACTTGGACTTAATCTTCGTAAATGTCAACGTCCATAAGGCAGTGACCGTTGCATTGTGAAGGCCAGGGGCAGGACGTCACGGATTACAGCACGCCATTGATCCCGATTTAGGGCGGCTTGTTGGGCATCGGTTATCGAGAAATGGAGTGGTTGAAGATCCGTGAGCCACTTGGGATATCCATATTTTCTTTGGGGCATTTCGTGCGATTTTCCACCCATCCGGTCGCAGCGAGTTAATCGATCGGTAAGGTAATCGGCTATTGTCCATACGGCAAACGTGTCCAAACCATCTAAGTCGTTGTCTTCTTAGGTAAAGTTCGATTGTAGTTTGGTTTTTACACAGCTGCAATACCGTTTCGTTTTTCCCTCGGTCCCGTAGAGTTATGTGCAGAATGTTGCGCAGGCATCTTAGCTGGAATCGTTCTAATAGGTTCAGGTCGCTTTTAAGTAAAGTCCACGATTCCGAGCCATACAGTAAGATTGTGCGGATGGAAGCATTAAATATCCTCATCTTGGTCGCAATCGTCACGTCATTTTGGCTCCACAGGCACTTATCATTAACAACCTAAACACAAGTTGTGATTGTTGCAGGAAGTTATTCCTGTCGGCTCCATCTTTGCTGACCGAGAACAGGAGCTGAACATGGTATGAAATACTTTGCTGGTGACCAAATGACGGGACAACTATCTCATCCTATCGAAAGGGGGGAAAGTTTCTGGCTAAGGTTCTTGGTTAGCTACACAATTTTTATTACGACATTTTGAATAATATATCCAAACGTCTAATTAATTATGGGAACTTTTTTGCAGAAAAAAAAAAACCCTATGCCTTTGTTTACGGCTAGAACAGGGGTGACGAACACAAGGCCCGTGAGCTGGATCCGGCCCATGATGTGGTTGGATCCGGCCCCTGGGGATGCCTTAGAAAATATAAGGCCTGCAGCCATCTTTTATTTTGGGTTTTTGTCCTGCCATACTTTCTATTATTGTGCTGTGCATTTTCTATGGTGGGAAAATGGGAGGGGGGGGATTGTATGGAGTTAGATGATATGTAGCCATAACAACATTCTTTCTAGAAAGCCAAGGTGACACCAGGATCGCTTCGGCTCAGTCTACACAATGCGAAGAGGAAGCATGCCAGCACTTTGGGGAGTGGTGTCAAGCTGGCCATGCCCACCCAGTCATCCCTCCCCCGGAGTCAACCAAACCCTCAATGCGGCCCTCAACGAAATTGAGTTTGACACCCCTGGGCTAGAAGGTATAAAAAGAAGAAATGGAGTACAGATTCCAGATAGACTTTTATATAGACTCGCTTTGGATCACGAGACAGAGCAGCATATAACTTTAATAAATAAATGAGAACAGACTTGTATTGGAACGAGTGAGTGGGGTCATCCGGGATCCTGTCTCCCATACAATGGCGGAAGTCTATATTTGGGAGGGGATGGAAGCCTTGTGATCACCAGAGCTCGATGCGGCCTGAAGGAACGCTGTTGGAAAACCATTGACACGGGTAACGGTAACCGAGTTAATGGAGGAACATCCCGTTCCAACGGAGGAGATTGGCGCGAAGTCGGCGTGTCCATCTTGAAGTCGATGCGGCCACAGGAAAGTGAACACAGTGGTTGAAACGTTTTCTTGTGATACTTCTGACAATGGACAACAATTAGGAACACTAAAGTTGTGGAACATACAGCAATTAACAAGGCCGTGAGAGCGTTTGTTATCCAACAGTTGCCGCCGTTAAATCCAGTGACAGTCCTGTTGAACACTTCAGACTTGTTCGTTGGTTTTGTCGCGGACGAGCAAATCCCAGCATACGCCACTTCTCCGATCTGTTCGATTTTGAATTCTGGCAACATGGCTTCCGTGAAATCTGGATGGACGTCTTCCCCGGGCCTTCCTAGTTTGGTGAGCACATGCTGGACGTCATCTCTCGCACATTTCTCAGTCTTTGGGCACAACGATTTGTTGTACCACGTGAACACGGCGGACCCAGTTTTGAGATGAAGCAGAACCACATCCGCAGGGCTCTCCGCCAACAAATAATCGGAAAGTTTCTTGAAAAAGAAGTGAATCCTTGTTCTGTTTTTCAGGAACGAGTGGTAGCTATTTGTCGCGATGACCGTATAAACGTGGCACGGGATAATAGCTGGTTTGAATATTTGTACGACGAATTTATCTTCGGTCTTTAATCCTCCCGAGTCTGTGGCAAAGAGTACAAACTCTTGAGGGGAATACTGGAAATCAGCAGCAAGCGGATAACCATACATACTTCGATCCCTGGCATTAAATTGTAACCAGCTTTCCAGATCTGTCGGGGAGCCGTCGACGGGGATCATTCCGAGGGTCAGCTGAGTTGAATCCCCGTCTTCTTGGTCATGAAATGTTTCTGGCGGTATTAAAAACGAGAACTCGTGCCCGACCGTGGCTGCGATCCACTTAATGGCGTGAATGACTCTGGGAGGAGTGTTTGGCTGACCTGAATAAAAACAAAATCATAGAAGAGAACGGTAAAGAACCAAGTCTACGAAGGTTCTCCATCATCCAGGTCATGGTTGTCCTAAAGGTGCTTTTTTCAAGAGGCAACTGGACTTTTTGGTATTTCTTTGAAGACGTCTCCAAGAAGCTTCTTCCACTCTGAAAGCCGAAGAGTCCAGAAAACCAGGAAGTCCAGTTGTCTCTTGAAAAAGCCCCTTTGGGAGAAGCACCCTATCCAATGATGATGAAGAAGGCAACCTGTGTCTCTGGGCTCTTTCTAGCCGCCCCTAGTTGACTTGGTTAGAAAGAGATGGACCACCGTTTGATATTGAAGGACTCCTTATTTCCAAGCTATGGATCGGACTTTAAGAGTTCCAACACGCTTCCTGAATAGTTTTGTATTCCAGTGGTACCTTGGTAGACTCGTTACTTAATTCCTGGAGGCACCACCTGTACTAAAAATGAACACAGGTAGTTCTTCCCCGTTCAAAGTTATAATGGTACTTATGACCATTTTTCACACTTTGGACCGTCGTAGCATCCCCGCGATCGTATGATTTACAATCAGATGCTTGGCAACAGACTCAGATTGATGACGGTCGCGGCGTCCCGGGGTGTGTGTATCACGTGATCCCCCCCTTTTGTAACCTGACTAGCAAACTCAACGGAGAAGCCAGATTCACTTAACAACCCTGTGACCAATTCAACAGCAGTAGTGGTTCACTTAACAACAAGATTGTAAGATGGGGTGTCTTGCTCAACAACATAAACCTTGGGTTCAATTGTCATAAATCAAGGGCTACCTGAACTAATTTACACCACAACTTACCTTGTGTTTTCTGGTACGGAGTAGTGGCAGGAAGTCCATTCTCCACAGATACTCCTATGTGGCTGAAAACAATGACCGCTTCTTTCGATTTTGAGACAACATCCTTTGTAATTTGGACATTCGTTTTGGTTCCAAACGAGCTTCCCAAACTTAAATCGTTGGTATCCAGTGGCAAAGCATCGGATTCTATCACTGGCGTTCGAACTAAATTGCGGATAGAGTCACACTGATTTGTAGAAAAATGAAAACTGGAGGTATGAGCAAGTTCTAGAGGGGGAGTAATCCATAAAGATCCGCAAGAGAGCCATTCCAGTGCCTGGCTTTTTCTATGAGATCTCTCTTCTTGACGAAGGAATCCGCTGCTTAAGATAACAGCACTGGATGTTGTGATATAAAACAGAGTTGTTCCTTTTATCCGAAGGGAGGTGTCCATTTCCGTTTTCGTAACTACTAAGACACTGTTTCCTGTCGTAACAAATCTGTAGGTCAATGGAATAGTTGCAAAAGATTCACCGGGGTTCATTCCATCTGAGCTAACCTGTCTTCTCTCGGGCAATTTTTCCATAGGGAATATATTACCAGATCCAAACAATAATGTCAATTCCACTGAAACTGATGAGAAAGAAGGGAAAAGCACAGGGTTGCTAATTGTTTTAGTCAGGAGGCTAAGTGTTAGTAGAGTTTTACTGGAGAATAAAGTGTTGTTGTTCAACCTATCTGTGGAACGTTTTGATGAAGTTGGAACATTATCCCAGCAATACAATTGAGTTGATGGGCATGCATTGGGTAGAGAACCAAGTTTGGGGTGAAAATCTGTAACGAGAGCATCAAATATGGATGGGATGTTGGTCAAGATGGAGCTTTTGATCCATTCGGAAAGGTCTGTCTGCTTTATCGGTGCTAATGTCATAAAAGTATCTGACACAGAACTGTCGACATTAAGTAATTTTGGATTCCAATAGCTGTCATGTAGGAAAATCAGAGAGATTGCATCACTAGAGAATGACAGTTCAGAAGATGACAGTGATGTCCTTAAATATGCTAAGGTCGCCATGGAAGGCCGAGAAAGTTCGATTATAGAAATGATCTCTCCAAATTTAAATCCAGACATCGTTCGATGCATGAACGGGCTATGGTCACTTAGATTTCTTAATTCTCCTGAGAGAGGTTCTGGAGATGATGGGGTAGAAGGCATTTCTTCTGGTAAAATGTCCCTTGGATGGCCAACAGAGTTGGAGAAATAATTTTTGGTCATAGGTATGAACAAGCTGAAGTAATAGAACGTGGAATTATACTTCGGCTCAGATTTTTGAGTCGTGGGGAAATCCCCTTGTGTTGCAGTATCTAGTGAGGGTCCATACAGTAGATGCTCTGATATTGGTGGGGTTTCAAAAGTCCCTTTCTCCTCAAATTCTGTGGAGCTTAGCATCAAGGAAGGCGAAAGTTCAGAAGAGAGGTAATGAAACAAGGTAGATTTGGAGACCTGAAGGCTCTCCAAATCCACATTGACCATTGCAGGTTGTGTACTGAGGTCCGCGTAAGGATGGGTAACAGAGAAAGTGGTTTTATTGACAAGTGATGAACTTGCTTCAGACTTTACAACTGAAGATGTCTCTGGCACAGCAGCTATCAAAACGGTGGAGTTCTCCGTTTGGCTTGGTCTCCATGTAGGCTTTGGGGTGGACATTTTTCTCTTCTGCCAAATCTTCTTGGGGTTCCTTTTTTCATAGCCTTGTTTAAGGACTCTCCAGCCGACAATTTCATAGCCCAGGAGCCACGAGAGATTGTCGGACTCAACATTGTGCCTCAGAACTTGCACCAATTCAGACAGCATCGCAAATACCCCGTAGCCAACTGGCCAACAGAGTCCAAAATGATGCCTTTTCGTGGAGTTGATGTAGCTGAGACCTTCAGCCAATACCGTTAGGTTCCGAAAATATTTATTTAGGGAATCTCCGACTGAGATGAGCGCGAGTGAGGAAGGATCCAAGTGGAGATATTCTGCCATGGTGCAAATCAGATTGAGTCGTTCTTTAATTTCCGGAGTATTGTCTGTTTGAAGTACGATCTCAGCGAAGGTGATGGAAAGGTGTTTGGAATACCAACCTCCAGAACAAATACTGAAATCCCCAAAACAAATACTGTTAAAAGACGGACCACCTTTTAAAACATGGAATTATAATTTAACATTTTCTAGATCATATCTATCTATCTATCTATCTATCTATCTATCTATCTATCTATCTATCTATCTATCTATCATCTATCTATCTATCTATCTATCTATCTATCTATCTATCTATCTATCTATCTATCTATCTATATGTTGCATTTGTGCAACAAAGGCAACATAAAAAAATGGCTTTCTGCCTGGATGGCTCCTAGGGTGAGCCGAAAGACAGAAAAGGGAAGCAGTATGCTCCCTCCCATATTTGGGCATACCAGGAGTTGTGACACAATACACACACACACACACACACATAAAGTCAGTATATATTTGTCACAAACGTATCTATGAAAAAGCTTCTAAGGTATAATTTTAAAAATGGCTCTTAGGTTAGGTTAAAGAGGTTAGGTTAAAGGTAAAGGTTCCCCCTGCACATATGTGCTAATCGTTCCCGTCTCCCGGGGGCATTGCTCTTCTCCGTTTCAAAGCCCAAGAGCCAGTTCTGTCTGACGACGTCTCCATGGTCATGTGACTGGCATGACTAAAACCCGAAGGCGCACGGAACGATGTTCCCTTCCCACCAAAGGTGGTTCCTATTTTTCTACTCGCATTTTTAATGTGCTTTCGAACTGCTAGGTTGGCAGAAGCTGGGACAAAGAACGGGAGCTCGCTCCGTTATGTGGCGCTAGGGATTCGAACCGCTGAATTGCTGGCCTTCTGATCAACAAGCCACCTCTGAAGGTTAGCTTAACAAAGAACAATTGGTTGAAAATTGTCCTAAAACATTTCTTTTAAAATGGACAGTACATAACTATTGTGGAGTATGTGCACTTGTCATCCAAGAAACTTCTTCAGCTCTGACTGGATGGTGGGGAATGGAAGGATTTAAAGTCCTTGCAGAGAACTGGTCATTCTTGGATCAGAACTGAAAAGAAGAAGAAAGTCCTGTTGCCTCCTGAAAAAGCACCTTTGGGACAACCATGACGTGGATGACGGAGAATCTCTACAGACTTTTATCTGTGCAATTTGGGATGGACACCCTCAGAATGGTTGTGGGAGAAGGAATGGATTTCCAGAGGGGAAAAAATTGCAGACTACAGGAACCATTTGCACCACTCAGGTGACCCCGAAGACACAGATAAAACCTCCAAGTGGCCTCAACGACCCTCTAAAAGGATGCAAACGACCAGCTGTCTGCAAGGAATATAAATCCTTCCGTTCCCCACCATCCAGTCAGAGCTGAAGAAGCTTCTTGGATGAGAAGCAAAATGTCTTCAAAGAGAAAGAAAGAAACCTCCAAGTGGCCTCAATGACTCTCTAAAAGGATGCAAATGACCAGCTATCTCCAAGGAGTATAAATCCTTCTATTCTCCCACCATCCAGTCAGAGCTGAAGAAGCTTCTGGGACGAGAAGCGAAACGTCTCCAAAAGAAAAAACAACAACAAGAAAGTAGAGTTGCCTCCTGAAAAAAAGCCATTTTCAAGTCAATCCTGTAGGTATTTGAAAACAGACCCACATCAAGACGATCGAAAGGCATCGTCCCGATGTGTCAACGCAACTTACATGTTCTTTGCATGGACGCAAATGAAATCTTGACCCCGGAGTGTAACCTCTGCCCTTGCGGATGGAATCTCACATGCCTCGCCGTGGGCCACCACAGTCAGCTGAAGTCCTTTCTCTGTCAACCGTATCCCTTCGTGCACATTAGTGGAAATACTATGTTCTAACCATTTTGACAAAGCCAGAGTGATCTAAACAACAATAATCACATGCACCGTATAAGAGGCAGTAAGGCTATCGTTCAAAACCTTGGCGCTTTTTCCTCTTCCCCCCTCCCTATTTTCCCATTATTATATATATATATATATATATATATATATATATATATATATATATATATATATATATATATATATATATATATATATATATATATATATGTTTTTTATTTGTGCTGATAAATAAATAAAGGAAGACTAGTATAGATCTATTTCAAGCTATTTAGCTCTCATCAGCTAGCCATATCCTTACTGGGATTCGAACCTGTGCTCTATTGCCTTCCCAGGCAGGGAGTTAACCATTTGAGCTACAGAGAACGACTCCTTTTATCAGCCAGCCAGGGTGGGAGGTATATACTTAAAGTCACAACCCCTGGTATGCCCAAGTGTGGGAGGAAGGTCACACTTCCACTCTCTGTCATTAGGCTCGTCACAAGAGTCCATCCAGACAGAAACCCAATATTTTTACTGTTGCCTTTGTTATATTTGTGTTTTTTATTTGTGCTGATAAATAAATAAAGGAAGACTAGTATAGATCTATTTCAAGCTATTTAGCTCTCATCAGCTAGCCATAGCTTGAAATAGATCTATACTAGTCTTCCTTTATTTATTTATCAGCACAAATAAAAAACACAAATATAACAAAGGCAACAGTAAAAATATTGGGTTTCTGTCTGGATGGACTCTTGTGACGAGCCTAATGACAGAGAGTGGAAGTGTGACCTTCCTCCCACACTTGGGCATACCAGGGGTTGTGACTTTAAGTATATACCTCCCACCCTGGCTGGCTGATAAAAGGAGTCGTTCTCTGTAGCTCAAATGGTTAACTCCCTGCCTGGGAAGGCAATAGAGCACAGGTTCGAATCCCAGTAAGGACATGGCTAGCTGATGAGAGCTAAATAGCTTGAAATAGATCTATACTAGTCTTCCTTTATTTATTTATCAGCACAAATAAAAAACACAAATATAACAAAGGCAACAGTAAAAATATTGGGTTTCTGTCTGGATGGACTCTTGTGACGAGCCTAATGACAGAGAGTGGAAGTGTGACCTTCCTCCCACACTTGGGCATACCAGGGGTTGTGACTTTAAGTATATACCTCCCACCCTGGCTGGCTGATAAAAGGAGTCGTTCTCTGTAGCTCAAATGGTTAACTCCCTGCCTGGGAAGGCAATAGAGCACAGGTTCGAATCCCAGTAAGGATATGGCTAGCTGATGAGAGCTAAATAGCTTGAAATAGATCTATACTAGTCTTCCTTTATTTATTTATCAGCACAAATAAAAAACACAAATATAACAAAGGCAACAGTAAAAATATTGGGTTTCTGTCTGGATGGACTCTTGTGACGAGCCTAATGACAGAGAGTGGAAGTGTGACCTTCCTCCCACACTTGGGCATACCAGGGGTTGTGACTTTAAGTATATATATATATATATATACACATACATACATATATATACATATATATACATATATATACACATATATACACATATATACACATATATACACATATATACATATATATACATATATATATACATATATATATATATACGTATATATATATATATACGTATATATATATATATATATATATATATATATATATATATATATATATATATATATATATATATATATATATATATATATATATATATATATATATATATATATATATATATATATATATATATATATATATATATATATATATATATATAAAGTCACAACCCCTGGTATGCCCAAATATGGGAGGAAGGTCACACTTCCATTCTCTGTCCTTCGGCTCGTCACCTTGTGACCTTCCTCCCATATTTGGGCATACCAGGGGTTGTGACTTTAAATATATACCTCTCACCCTGGCTGGCTGATAAGGAGTCGAGCTCTGTAGCTCAATGGTTAACACATCTGCCTAAGAGGCAATAGAGCACAGGTTCGATTCCCAACATGGGTATGGCTAGCTGATGAGAGCTAAATAGCTTGAAATAGATCTATACTAGTCTCCCTTTATTTATTTATCAGCATAAATATAACATATATATATATATTACATTACATTACATTACATTACATTACATTACAGTTTGATAAACCAATGCAGATTTGAAGAGAAAATTCTGGCCTCAATCGTGATTGGACATCTTGGAGTTCCTGCAGTTTAAACTCATTTCTCAAGCTTCAAAGGCAGGAAAAGGGATGATTCCGGTCCCAGTTCTAACCCAACATCATATCACCCCAACTGGTATATTTTCTCTCCCAGGAAGATCAGCCGCTCTTAACTATTGTGTTGAAGGAAGGAGTGGCAAATACTTCAGATGTTTTGAAGCCGTAAATCTGCTCTATGCTGCAACGCATATAAAAATAATGGTGTTTATACTCCCAGTTTAAAAAAAAATAATATGTTGATGGTATTTGCAGAGATACCATTCTGAGTTGTTAGGCAATTGTCAGTGAGATGTTGTAATAAGCTGACAGGACAGGATAGGATAGATATTGGAAGGAAGAATAGAATAGAATACAACAGAACGGAATAGAAAATATGAAATAAAATAGAAAGGATAGAATAGAAAATATGAAATAGAATAGAATGGAATGGAATGCAGAACAGAATAGAGAATAGAAAATATGGAATAGAATAGAATGGAATGCAGAACAGAATAGAGAATAGAATAGAAAATATGAAATAGAATGGAATGGAATGCAGAACAGAACAACAGAAAAGAATAGAAAATATGGAATAGAATAGAATGGAATGGAATGCAGAACAGAACAATAGAAGAGAATAGAAAATATGGAATAGAATAGAATAGAAAATAGGAAATAGAATAGAATGGAATGGAATGCAGAACGGAACAGAATAGAATAGAAAATATGGAATAGAATAGAATAGAAAATAGAATGGAATGGGATGCAGAACAGAACAACAGAAGAGAATAGAAAATATGGAATAGAATAGAATAGAAAATAGGAAATAGAATAGAATGGAATGGAATGCAGAACGGAACAGAATAGAATAGAAAATATGGAATAGAATAGAATAGAAAATAGAATAGAATGGAATGGAATGGGATGCAGAACAGAACAACAGAAGAGAATAGAAAATATGGAATAGAATAGAATAGAAAATAGGAAATAGAATAGAATGGAATGGAATGGAATGCAGAACGGAACAGAATAGAATAGAATAGAAAATAGAATAGAATGGAATGGAATGCAGAACAGAACAGAATAGAGTAAGGGGAGGGGAGGGTAGAGTTGTGTAGAGAGAGGAGAGAAAGGAAGAGAAGAGAAGAAGCGAAGGGTAGAGGAGAGGAAAAAAGAGAAGATAATTCTTTATTGGCCATGTGTGATTGGACACACAAGGGATTTGTCTCTGGTGCAGAAACCCACCGCAGGGAACAAAGCAACATTACCTCATAGTACGTTATTCTTCGTTGGCAGGCAAAGAGGGATAGGGGATGAGAGGACCTTTTCCCAGTGACCGCCCATCTTCCCGTAACCCCTTGAAGGATCTCTGCGTCTTCACACGTGCGATGTGGTTCCTTGGCAACAAGGGAAATCCCAGCGACGATGAGGAACGTCCAGAGGAAGACATTCAAGGAGAAGGCTGTCGGAACCTGTTTCCCTGAGGGCAAAGGAAAGGCCAGGTCGATGTTGGAGGCCATCCTGGGGTTGGTTGAGGCATCCATCCAGTTGTGGAGAAGATAAGCTTTCCTAACACTGCAGATCAGACCGATGGGAAGGTAAAGCAGGTTCAAGATTATGCAGAAAACCCATAAGGACCTCAACAACCAGGCATCGAACCTTTGATCCATGGAGCCATTGATTTGCAAAATTGTAGTCCTCGAGAAGAGAAAGTAGACGATCACCTTTCAATTCTAAACTAGCTTGTTTCCTTCAGTGATTAACACTCTCTCTCTCTCTCTCTTTCTCTCTTTCTCTCTGTCTTTTTCTGTCTCTCTCTGTCTCTGTCTCTCTCTGTCTCTCTTTCTCTCTCTCTCTGTCTCTCTCTCTGTCTTTCTCTCTATCTCTCTTTCTCTCTGTCTCTCTCTCTCTCTGTCTTTCTCTGTCTCTCTCTCTCTCTCTGTCTCTCTTTCTCTGTCTCTTTCTCTCACTGTCTCTGTCTGTCTGTCTCTGTCTTTCTCTGTGTCTCTTTCTCTCTGTCTTTCTCTGTCTCTCTCTGTCTCTATCTGTTTCTCTCTGTCTCTCTCTCTCTCTCCCTCCCTCCTGCCCACACTCTCTCTTCCCCCCCTCCACCTCCCTTTTTTCTGAAAAGGCCACTTCCGTCAAATGAAATCCTATACTGGTTCTCCTGGGTAGAAGGGGAGGGATTTAACTGCCAGCTGGACAGCAAGTCCAATCTGGAGTTAGACATGTCTACGATTCAGTGACCTCAATTTAACAGAATAACAGAGCTGGAAGGGACCTTGGAGGTCTTCTAGCCGAGCCCCCTGCTCAAGCAGGAGATCCTATACCATTTCAGACAAGTGGCTCTCCAATCCCTTCTTTAAAAGCTCCAAGGATGGAGCACGTATAACGTTTGAAGGCAAGCAAGGTCCCTCCTGTTATTCTTTTATCCCAACCTCCTGGATCCTTCCAATAACGAAAAAAGATTAGAGATGAGCTTGCTTTTTTCTTTCTTCGTTTTATGACGTTTTGTTTCTGTTTTTGCTCGTTTTATGCATCTTGATCTTCTTCATCTGTTCCTAATTCTCCATTGACAAAGCACCAGCGAGGCCCTGAAGCTTCTTACGATGGCTCACCTGTTCCTTTGGTTTTTCAGTGCAACCTGGGACCTGTCTTTGTCTTCTGGTTGCTGGGTTACTCGGAGATGCATCTCCTCGGCAGCTCCTCGGGTTACAAGGCTCTACAAAAGCCAACTTACTCCTGCGAGGAAACAGGATATTTGTTACGAGATGAGATTACAACACGCTTTGGGGCTGGATAACGCCTGGGCACCGTTAGGAATCTCTTTCAGACCACGTTTATTATCAGGCATCTTTAATAACAAAACCTACAGTTCAGTGTTAAGATTCTTCTGACTTCCCGTGATCTGTCCACATCACGTAGTGTAAAAAGATGATGATTTTATCCCCATGCTGAGTGGAGATGTAGAAAGCTACTATTCCGGTTCACAAAAGCAATTGAACTGCCCGGCTATAAACTTTGCATGTGGGCAAGATGCCCCCAATAGCCAATCAGAGATGTCATTGCGAGTGACAATTTTTGGGTGGGGACGTTCAGCTCCTCAGATTCCTTGGAAGCCGTTGAAAGGCCTGTTGATGGGACTCAGATCTTCCCGTAGATAATTTCAATCTTTGCAAGAGTCGGCTGCAGGGAGGGAGACACCGTTGTAAAGAAGGCCAGGGACTAAACGGAGTCAATTTCTTTAAGAAATGCAACAGGGACAGAGTTGGAAGGGACCTTGGAGGTCTTCTATTCCAACCCCCTGCTTAGGCAGGAAACCCTACACCCCTTCAGGCAAATTGTTTCTCCAACATCTTAAAAACATCCGGTCTATTGTACATAACAAAGACCTACCTACTTCATCTACTGCAATGCTTACCTGTGTGTGTAGGCAGGAAGAGGCTGTGGATCCATGTGCCCAAAATGGGCAGACCAGTTCAGGGGCGTGGCCAGCCAGAGGTTCACTACCGGTTCTGCGACCCAGCCCTGCATACCACTACCACTTCCAAGGTGGCGCAGTGGTTAAAATGCAGCACTGCAGGCTACTGCTAGATCAGCAGGTCAGCGGTTCAAATCTCACTGGCTCAGGGTTGACTCAGCCTTCCATCCTTCCGAGGTGGGTAAAATGAGGACCCAGATTGTTGGGGGCAATATGCTGACTCTCTGTAAACCGCTTAGAGAGGCCTGAAAGGCCTATGAAGCGGTATATAAGTCTACTGCTATTGCTATTGCTATTGCTATTACTTCGGCCAAACCGTTCCGAACCGGTTGGAACCCACTTCGGTTCCTATCCAAGATGTTTCATCAGGGAAGAAGATCTCCAAAGAGAAAAAAACCAAACTCCATTTGCCTTTTCACCAAGCACCGTTGGGCACACCTGGGAAAGCGACGAGAGTTGGACCTGGCTAACGTTTGGCGTAAAGATGGCCAGAGCACCAGGCCAGAGGGCTAGAGGACGATGTAAACAGAAGGAGCCGAACTCATGGAGATGCCCAACCTCTTCCTTACTGTTGTCAAGACGACCACATGGATATTGTATGTAGGGTGTTGGGTTATTGTTGCTGTTGATTGATGAAGCATGCCTGCTCACTTGCCTTATGACTCAATAACCTGATCTTGTCTGCACATGTTGCAATCCCCACAGACTCCTTGGAGTCATAACTCTTTAGACGGCTTGATGGATATGGAAACAAAAACCTATCTGGATCCGTAGAATTCCTGAGAATTGAGAGGGATTGAAACAGTGGTGGGTTTTCAAATTTTTTTAGAAACTCTTCTGTAGGTGTGGCCTGCTTTGTGGGAGTGGCTTGCTGGCCATGTGACCGGGTGGAAGTGGCTTGCCAGCCATGTGACTGAATGGGAATGGCTTGCCAGCCATGTGACTGAGTGGGAATGGCTTGCCAGTCATGTGACCGGGTAGGAGTGGCTTGCCAGCCATGTGACTGGGTGGGAGTGGCTTGCCAGCCATGTGACTGGGTGGGCGTGGCCAACTTGTAAAATGTGATGAAACTCACTTAACAACGCTCTTGCTTAGCAACCAAAATGTTGGCTCAGGAACTCTGGCATTTGAAGCACGCAAGTCTTAAAGCTGTCAAGTTATAAGACCCTTGCGCCCCTAACCCTTTAGAAAAAAAAACCCAGGGGTGTTCAAACATGACAGCTTTAAGACTTGTAGACTTCAACTCCCAGAATTCCTCCTCCAGTCATGTTGGCTCAGGAACTCTGGCATTGAAGTGTGCAAGTCTTAAAGCTGTCAAGTTACAAGACCCTCGCACCCCTAACCCTTTAGAAAAAAAACCCAGGGGTATTCAAACTTGACAGCTTTAAGACTTGTGGACTTCAACTCCCAGAATTCCTCCTCTCGCTCTTCATCTTGATGATGTGAGGATGGGCAGAGGGGAGGGAACTGGAACCGGTTCTAAATGGCACTGTAGATTTGTGGAACCTCTTCTATAGAAGAGGTTACAACTGGCAGGAACCCACCCCTGGATTGAAAGCACAGAAGTGAATAACAGAGTTGGAAGGGAGCTTGGAGGCCATCTAGTCCAACCCCCTGCTCAAGGAAGAGACCTTATATCATTTCAGACAAAGAGGTCGCCCATTCTCTTGGCGCTCAAAGCTCGGGAAAGATGAAATGGAGAGGGCAGTATGGATATTCTTCCATGGTGCACCAAAACATATCATGAACAATTGCAGGAACTGGGAATGGCTAAAGAAGGACCAGGGGAGACAGGATAGCAGTCTTCCAATATTTGAGGGGCTGCCACAGAGAGGAGGAGGGGGGTGTCAAGCTGTTTCCCAAAGCACCTGAAGGCCAGTCAAGGAGCAATGGATGGAAACTGATCAAGGAGAGATTCAACCTAGAAATAAGGAGGAACTTTCTGACAGTGAGAGCAATCAACCCATGGAACAGAAGTTGCCTTCAGAAGTTGCGGGAGCTTCATAGATAGATATAGATAGATATAGATAGATATAGAGATAGATGGATGGAAGACAGACAGACAGACAGACAGACAGACAGACAGACAGACAGACAGACAGACAGACAGTGAGGAGGTTGGGAAGGAACATGGGCCAGACCTGGAGTCCGGGGAAGGCTCAGACGAGGGCTCTGTGTCGGAGGCAGAGAGGGAGCTTGACAGCAGTGAGGCAGAAGAACAGCTGGAGCCTGTTCCCAGTGCGAGCATGCGCAGAGCTGCCAGAAGTCAAGAACAACTAAGAAAGTAGGGTTGACTTAAGAGTAAAGCCACACCTTGGAGGTGATTGGCCCCTCCCGTAGGAAACAAAAGAGGAGTGAATGGGGAGGGGGCTTTTTGTAGGAAACAATTCGTTCCTTTGATTGTTTCAAGAGTGGAAAGTTCTGTTTGTGACTATAAGAGACTCGGTGCCAAGTTTTGCCTTGCCCTGCATTTGGAAACTAGTTATCTGGCAGCTCTCCAAACGAGATAAGGTGCGTGTGGATAAACACTCCTCGGAAAGACTGTTTGCTAAGCTTTGCTGACTGTGAATGGAAGGAATTCACAGTCGTGTAAATAAAAGAGGGTTTTGCAGGGACCAAGACTTTGCTTCTCGCTTTCTAAGGAAGCCAGAACACCGTTGTCACTCCGAAAGGTAACTAAACGAACTGTCGTAAGTCAAGGACTCAGTCTGAGTCGGTTCCGTCGACTAAAACATTTTGGGCTGTTTCCTTATCAGGCAGGACTTTCACCTCCCAGAGAAAATGTCTGTTCTTTCCTTGGTACTTTGACCGTTGATTGACAGAGGTGAAAAGAAATAGAATTTCCTCCCTTTGTCCTAACTGGGCTCTTGAGATTATGCAGAGCCAAAACTCCCAAGTTTAATCCAGAAGACAGGAAGTGATTTTGCAAAGGCCTTTCTGGGCATTGGATATTGAGTTCCTGTTGATTTGCGTTTTTATAGCTTCCCCCCAGGCATTTCCCAGCTTTATGAAACAACTCCGCGGATATTTTTAAATCGAAGGAGCCCAAGGACTTTCTCGCTCTCGTCGGTTTTCAAATCGTGCAACCTTCCTTCTGTTGGATTCAGCTCCAAGTGGATTGGGGGGAAAAGACACTGGAAACACGGAGGCCGCTCGGAAAGATGGTTTTAATGGTGGACAGGATCACAGCTCCTGAACAGAAAAGGGGGATCATCAAATGCTTCCAGATGTTGGGTGAAGAAGAAGAAAAGAGAGACAGAGATGCTGAAAGTCCCTGGTTTTATGCCCTCTCTGGCCTTTGATCTCGATCTTGCATTCTGATTGGTTGCCAGACTCCCATGGGGGGCACGCAGGGGCAACTCTTAGGCTGTGCTTTGAGTCCAAGTCCTGGCTGATATAATTTCCCCAGGTGCCTTGGGGGTGAAGGGGCCTACTAGGAACAGGCTCCCCCTGTTCTTCTTCCTCGCTGATGTCGGTCTCTGGAGGCTCCGAAGGCAGCGCATAACCCCCCCGATGGCCCTGGCCCCCCTCTCTGCCTCCAACGCAGAGCCCTCGTCCGAGCCTTCCCCGGACTCCAGGGCTCCCCAACCTCCTCACTGTCCGACTCTGCTGCCAGCTCCACAGGCCACTGGCAGACCACACCACTTTCTTCCAACAGTGGTACCCTCTGAGCATTGCCTTTTTCATTTTTCTGCCCCCCACCTCCGCCCTCAAAAAACATTGTGCAAGAATTATGTTTCTTCTCGATAGGAGTGTTCCAATTTTAATTTTTTTTAAAAAAATGTTTCTTTCAGAGAGAGAAAGAGAGACAGAGCGAAAGAGAGAGAGAGAGAGAGAGACAGATATAGAGAGAGAGACAGACAGAGAGAGAAAGAGACAGAGAAAAAGAGAGAGAGAGAGAAAGAGAGACAGAGAGAGACAGAGACAAAGAGACAGACAAAGAGAAAGAGAGAGACAGAGACACAGAGACAGAGACAGAGAGAAAGAGACAGACAGAGAGAAAGAGAGACGGAGAGACAGAGACGGAGAGAAAGAGAGAGACAGAGAGAGAGACAGAGAAAAAAAGAGAGAAAGAGAGACAGAGACAGAGACAAAGAGACAGAAAGAAAAGAGAGACAGAGACAGAGAGACAGAGAGACAGAGAGACAGAGACGGAGAGAGAGAAAGAGAGAGACAGAGAGAGAAAGAGACAGAGAAAAAAAGAGAGAAAGAGAGACAGAGAGACAAAGACAAAGGGACAGAAAGAAAGAGAGACAGAGACAGAGAGAAAGGGAGACAGAGAGACAGAGACGGAGAGAGAGAAAGAGAGAGACAGAGAGAAAGAGAGACAGAGAGACAGAGATAGAGAGAGAGAAAGAGAGAGACAGAGAGAGAAAGAGAGAGAGAAAAAGAGAGAGACAGAGAGAAAGAGAGAGAGGGACAGAGAGACAGAGAGACAGATACAGAGAGACAGAGCAGAGAGAAAGAGACAGAGAGACAGAGAGAAGGAGAGACATAGACAAAGAGATAGATAGATAGAGAGAGACAGGGAGAGACAGAGAGAGAAAGAGACAGAGAGACAGAGAGACAGAGACAGAGAGAAAGAGATAGAGAGACAGAGAGAGACACAAAGAAAGAGACAGAGAGACAGAGAGAAGGAGAGACAGAGAGACAGAAAGACAGAGACAGAGAGAAAGAGATAGAGAGACAGAGAGAAAGAGGGAGAGAGAGAGAGAGAGACAGGGAGACAGAAAGACAGAGACAGAGAGAAAGAGATAGAGAGACAGAGAGAAAGAGATAAAGAGACAGAGAGACAGAGACAAAGATAGAGAGACAGAGAGAAAGAGAGAGAGAGAGAGAGACAGGGAGACAGAGAGACAGAGACAGACAGAGAGAGAAAGAGACAGAGAGAAAGAGATAGAGAGACAGAAAGAGACAGAGAGAAAGAGATAGAGACAGAGAGAAAGAGACAGAGAGAGAAAGAGACAGAGAGACAGAGACAGAGATAAAGAGATAGAGAGACAGAGAGAAAGAGACAGACAGAGAGACAGAAAGACAGAGACAGACAGAGAGAGAATGAGACAGAGAGACAGAGAGAAAGAGAAAGAGAGAAATGAATGAGAGAATATGCTAAGAAAAGAAACAAGATTTGCATCTGGAATGTAGAATTACCTCTCTCCAAAACCAGCTGGGGTGTGGAGAAATATTTATTTATTTTTTTGGCTTGTGTGAACTCGTTCCATCCAGTCTTTGTGCTGTTGTGTTGCCTCGCAGGCAAACAAACTGTTAGCTGGGAGACCAAATGAGGGCTTAACACCTCCTTGCAGATGGTGCGTTGCTTTGGAAAGTTTGCTAAACAATTCCGTGAAAGGCTTTGTGTGACACCTGCGGGATAAAAACTCTTTGATTCTGGGATGTTTCCCAACCAAGACTTTTGTGAGGTCACACAAGCAGGCTGGGTGTGACTTTATGCCGTGTCCCGATTGAATAATGCTACTTGCTCCACGGAGGGAGGCAACCTTGAATTAAAGGAGACAGCAGTGAAAACAATTAACCAGTGGAACGACTTGCCACCAGAAGTTGTGAATGCCCCAACACTGGAAGTTTTCATCACTTTCATTACAGAGTTAGAAGGGACCTTGTAGATCATCTAGTCCAACCCACATGCCAAGTAGGAGACCCTACACCATTTCTGACTGATGGCAGTCCAGTCTCTTCTTGAAAGCCTCCAGTGACGAAGCTCCCACAACTTCCGAAAACAACTTCTGTCCCATGGATGGATTGTTCTCTTTCTAAGAAGAGATTTGACAAACATTTGTCTCTCTCTCCAGTCGATTTGTCAGCTGTAGAGTGGAAGCGAACAGGCCTTAGCAGAGAAAGGGAATCCTAAAAACTCCTTCGAAGCACCTGGCAGGTAGGGTCTCAAAGCCTGTCTAAACAGATGCCAGAGCAGGTAGGCAGAAGGAGGAGAACAGGGCTGTCTTAAGTTCAGCAGAACATGTTGCTGGAGGCCACCAGACAAGGCGTGGAGCAGAAGAGGCCACATCTGGGGAGAGCCAGGAATCAGAGGAGCTGCCTCCAAGAAGAAGATCCAGGAAGATCCCTAGGCAGCTGAAGCCGGAGAAGAATAGTCAGCAGAAAATCAAAACAAAAACAACTTCAGAAGTTGGCATCATTCATGAATGACTTCCAAGAGGTTCACAGGTTGGAAATCTGGCCATAAGAACACCGAGGGAAGAAACACCCAGCGGCTAAGTCCGGGTGGAAGGAAGGAGCAGCCAGCCGCGAGGTGCTTGATTTAATATGCAGAGCAATAAAAATTTAAGTTGTTTAATTAAGTTGCTAGTGTATATATTTGCGCCTGGTTCCGATAGTGTTTGTGTTTCTTCGCGTCAGGGTTGACTCCTGGCAACAGCCTGAACAAGTCGCTGCAGTTTTCTTGGCCAGAGTTCAGAAGCTGTTTGTCGTTGGGCCAGTCACTCTTTCTCAGCCCTAGGAAGCAGGCAATGGTAAAGCATTAAGTAAAGATAAAGATTCCCCTCGCACGTATGCGCTAGTCATTCCCGACTCTAGGGGGGGAATGCTCATCTCCGTTTCAAAACCGAAGAGCCAGCGCTGTCCGAAGACGTCTCCGTGGTCATGTGGCCGGCATGACTCAATGCCGAAGGCGCATGGAAACGCTGTAACTATAAGGATAGTTACCCCTCCCGAATGATGAATGTATGTTGCCTACCATTTTATTATATGTTTCTATCTTGATGTTTGTATTCCCCCCTTCCCAGTTTTATGTGAGCCGCCCTGAGTCCCCTCAGGGAAAAGGGCGGCCTACAAATTCTAATAAAACTACAAAACTACAAACTGTTCCCTTCCCACCAAAGGTGGCTCCTATTTTTCTACTTGCATTTTTTTTTAAACGTGCTTTCGAATCTCTACGTTGGCAGAAGCTGGGACAAGTCACGGGAGCTCACTCCGTTATGCGGCGGTAGGGATTCGAACCACCGAACTGTGCATGCGCGCGAAGCGAACCGGCAGTCGTCTCTGCCAGAACCCACCCACCCACCCCCTGTCCCAAGTCCCTTCTTTTCAGCACCGTTGTCGCTTCGAAGGGTCACCAAATCAATTGTTGTATGTCGAGGATTAGCCGTACTACGCAACCGAATTACAAAATAAAAATATGTGGGGCTATTTCAGCTCTTTTCCTGAGAGAAAGCCAAAAAGTCTTCTTTTATTTCGTCAAAGTATCTTTATTTTTAAGAAACAAACTGACCAGAGAGAGCGGGACATAATTTTTTTTTAAAAAAAGGCTAAGATGGCAGCTAAAATCGTACCAAGCCCCCCCCCCCGCTCTTTTAAGTGCCGTTGTGTCTCCTCCACAACCCGCAACGAACGGAAAATGTCTCGCAATTCATCAGACGCAACGGAGATTTTTCCAAGCTTCCCCTGGTTTGCCTTTGGGGCGAATTCGTGCGGTAGAAAAAGCCGCCTCTTTGCAACTCTGGTTTTATTGCCAACTCTCGTTAACTTTCATTTTAGTCCAATTAGCCACACATTTTTTTTAAAAAAAAAATATAGCAACTCCCCAATTTGCATGCTGCATTTTTATACGCAGGCAGCGTCGGGGAGTAAATCTCATGCTCAAATTACTTGTCCTTATGCCAGGGACGGCTAAACGTTTTGGCACGGAGTGCTGAACCTGGAACATGTGTCCATGCTGGTCTGGTGCGCATGTGCATCGGCCATCTCCTCTCTTCCATGTTCCGGCACACACATGCGTGGCTGGGGCACATGGGCAACACCAGAACCTGGAAGAGAGCAGATGGCCGGTGCACACGTGTAGCGGATCAGCTGGCCGGTCTGTGATGACATGCGTGCCCGCAGAGAGGGCCATGCTTCTAAAAAAAAAAAAAACTGCAGTCCTTGACATACGACGGAATGGGAGCTCGGTGTTTCTGCTGCTAAGCGAGGCAGTGGCTAAGTGAATTCGGGCCCCGTATTACGACTTCTGCGGCCACCTTTGTTAAAGGAATCACTGCAGCTGTTAAGTGAGACGCCTGGTTGTTAAGTGAATCTGGTTTCCCCCCCACTGGTTAGAATGTCGCCAAAGGATGATCACGTGACCCTGGGGATGCTGCCACCGTCATAACTGTGAATCAGTTGCCAACCATCCGGATTCTGATCACTTGACCCGAGGGATGTCTCAACGGTCGTAAGTGTGAAAAACGATCCTTTTCTCAGCGCCATTCTAACTTTGAACGGTTGCTAAATGAACTCCTGTAAGCCGAGGACTACCACGGCTGTATCGTAAACCACCGAGAGATATTTATTCCCCTGTCTCTAGAAGAGAAAGAAAATAAAATTGCAGGATTCTCTCTTGTTGTCTTAGGAAAGGGGAGTCTCTCCTTTCCTTCCAGCTGTGATGGTGATAAGCGCAGATTAAGAGTCACTTCAGAGCTTTTACAACTAGGTGTGAATGAAATGCCCACGTTGTAAAATCCTTCGGAAAGCTTCATCCAGGCCCATCTGGTCTCCTGTTGGATACACAGACGCTGGAATATTACTGAGTCCCACAACCTTAGAGTAATAGAGTTGGAAGGAAGGGACCTTAGAGATCTTCTAGTCCATCCATCCATCCCAAACCCATCTTCGGGCCAGGAATCTCCATATCATCACTGATAAACGGCTGTCTAATGTTCTTAGGGACGTGGTGGCTTAGTGCCTAGAGCTTGTCGATCAGAAAGATTCAGCAGTTCGGCCGTTCGAATCCCTAGCATCACTAACTATTCTATCTGTCTGTCTGTCTGTCTGTCTGTCTGTCTGTCTGTCTGTCTGTCTGTCTGTCTGTCTGTCTGTCTATCTATCAATCATCTATCTATCATCTGTCTGTCTGTCTGTCTGTCTGTCTATCTATCATCTATCTATCTCTTATCTATCTATCTATCTATCTATCTATCTATCTATCTTTCTTATCTATCTATCTATCTTTATCTATCTATCTATCTATCTATCTATCTATCTATCTATCTATCTATCTTATCTATCTATCTATCTATCTATCTTATCTATCTATCTATCTATCTATCTATCTATCTATCTATCTATCATCTATCATCTATCTATCTATCTATCTATCTATCTATCTATCTATCTATCTATCTATCTATCTATCTTATCTATCTATCTATCTATCTTATCTATCTATCTATCATCTATTTATCATCTATCTATCTATTCATCTTATCTATCTATCTATCTATCTTTATCTATCTATCTATCTATCTATCTATCTATCTATCTATCTTATCTATCTATCTATCTATCTATCTATCTTTATCTATCTATCTATCTATCATCTATCATCTATCTATCATCTCTATCTATCTATCTATCTATCTATCTATCTATCTATCTATCTATCATCTATCTATCTATCTATCATCTATCTATCTATCTTATCTATCTATCTATCTATCTATCTATCATCTATCTATCTATCTATCTATCTATCTATCATCTATCTATCTATCTATCTATCTATCTTATCTATCTATCTATCATCTATTTATCATCTATCTATCTATTCATCTTATCTATCTATCTATCTATCTATCATCTATCTATCTATCTATCTATCTTATCTATCTATCTATCTATCTTATCTATCTATCTATCATCTATTTATCATCTATCTATCTATTCATCTTATCTATCTATCTATCTATCTATCTTATCTATCTATCTATCTATCTATCTATCTATCTATCTATCTATCTTATCTATCTATCTATCTATCTATCTATCTATCTATCTATCTATCTATCTTTATCTATCTATCTATCTATCATCTATCATCTATCTATCATCTCTATCTATCTATCTATCTATCTATCTATCTATCTATCTATCTATCTATCTATCTATCATCTATCTATCTATCTATCTATCTATCTATCTATCTATCATCTATCTATCTATCTATCTATCTATCTATCTATCTATCTATCTATCTATCTTTATCTATCTATCTATCTATCATCTATCTATCTATCTATCTATCATCTATCTATCTATCTATCTATCTATCTATCTATCTATCTGTCTGTCTGTCTGTCTGTCCGTCCATACACACACACACACACACACACACACACATAGACAGACACTGGGGATGCGTTGGCTCAGTGGCTAAGATGCTGAGCTTCTCAATCAGAAAGGTCGGCAGTTCGGTAGTTTGAATCCCTACAACTGCATAACGGAGTGAGCTCCCATGACTTGTCCCAGCTTCTCCCAACCTAGCAGTTCGAAAGCAGGTAAAAAATGCAAGTAGAAAAATAGGAACCACCTTTGGTGGGAAGGGAAACAGCGTTCCGTGCGCCTTTGGCATCGAGTCATGCCAGCCACATGACCACGGAGACGCCTTAGGACAGTCCTGGCTCTTGAGCTTTGAGACGGAGTTGAGCACCACCCCCTAGAGTCGGGAACGACCAGCACATACGTGCGAGGGGAACCTTTACCTTAATGTTCTTTGAAACCTTTGATGGAGCAATTCAGGACACCAGGAGGCAGGCTATCCCACTGTTTAATATTTTTTAACAGTCAGGAAATTCCTCTTCATTTATAGTCTGGTCTTCTTCTGTAAAGCTACAATAGATTGGTTCTTCTCTTACGTTGGGAGCCTCTGAATAATGTATCCACACCTGTGGTGGGTTGTTAGCTGGTTTACTACTGGTTTACTTATGCTCACACCCTCTCTCTCTCGTGCAACACTTATGCGCAAGGACATAAGCATCTGGACAGGTGGGTAGAGCCTCTCACTGCTGAAACCACTGGTTCTTTTAAGCCAGTGTTTCTCAACCTTGGCAACTTGAAGATGTCTGGACTTCAACTCCCAGAATACCCCAGCCAGCGAATGCTGGCTGGGGAATTCTGGGAGTTGAAATCCAGACATCTTCAAGTTGCCAAGGTTGAGAAACACTGTTTTAAGCATTCTTCATCGGATCCCTGAACTGAACCTCCTGAATTGAGTTTTCCCCCACGATTTCCATCCATGGTACTTTTGTTCCAAGTGGGGGGGAAAAGACACTGGAAACAAGGAGGCTGTTTGGATAGGTGGTTTTAATGGTGGACAGGACCACATACCTTGAAGATGTTGGGTGAAGGAGATGAAAAAGGGAAGAGATGCTGAGAGTTTTATACCCTCTCTGGACTTTTGAACTTGAGCTTGTATTCCGATTGGTTGTCAGACTCCCAAGGGGGCCATGCGGGGGCAACTCTATAGGCTGTTCTGTGTCCCAGGCTTGGTTGAGCCTTCCTGGGTGATGTAATGTTTCCAGGTGCCACGTGGTGAGTTCTGTTGCTAGATGTAGCCATCGAAAATTATGGGTTGGGGAATGAATCAATCTATTAGGGTATCCAGAATTATGGCCAATGAATCAATATATTAAGGTATCCAGAATTATGGGTTGGCCAACGGAATCAATCTATTGAGGTATCGAGAATTATGAGTTGGCCAATGAATCAATATATTGAGGCATTGAGAATTATCAGTTGGTCAATGAATCAATATAATATTAAAGTATAGGGAATTATGTGTTGGCCAATGAATCAGTATAATATTGAGGTATCGAGAATTATGGTTTGGCCAATGAATCAATATAATATTGAGGTATAGAGAATTATGGGTTGGCCAATGAATCAATATATTGAGGTATTGAGAATTATGGATTGGCCAATGGAATCAATATATTGAGGCATTGAGAATTATGGTTTGGCCAACAGAATCAATCTATTGAGGCATTGAGAATTATGGTTTGGCCAACGGAATCAATCTATTGAGGCATTGAGAATTATGGTTTGGCCAACGGAATCAATCTATTGAGGCATTGAGAATTATGGGTGGGCCAACGGAATCAATCTA
Organism: Thamnophis sirtalis; assembly: GCF_051295495.1. NCBI lineage: Eukaryota > Metazoa > Chordata > Lepidosauria > Squamata > Natricidae > Thamnophis > Thamnophis sirtalis. The sequence continues at coordinate 79,888,305 of NW_028261389.1, forward strand.
TTGAGGCATTGAGAATTATGGATTGGCCAATGGAATCAATATATTGAGGTATTGAGAATTATGGGTTGGCCAATGAATTAAGATAATATTAAGATATGGGGAATTATGAGATGGCCAATGAATCAATATATTGAGGTATTGAGAATTATGGGTTGGCCAATGAATCAATATAATATTGAGGTATTGAGAATTATGGGTGGGCCAACGGAATCAATCTATTGAGGCATTGAGAATTATGGTTTGGCCAACGGAATCAATCTATTGAGGCATTGAGAATTATGGGTGGGCCAACGGAATCAATCTATTGAGGTATTGAGAATTATGGATTGGCCAATGAATCAATATAATATCGAGGTATTGAGAATTATGGTTTGGCCAACGGAATCAATCTATTGAGGCATTGAGAATTATGGGTTGGCCAACAGAATCAATATATTGAGGCATTGAGAATTATGGATTGGCCAATGGAATCAATATATTGAGGTATTGAGAATTATGGGTTGGCCAATGAATTAAGATAATATTAAGATATGGGGAATTATGAGATGGCCAATGAATCAATATATTGAGGTATTGAGAATTATGGGTTGGCCAATGAATCAATATAATATTGAGGTATTGAGAATTATGGGTGGGCCAACGGAATCAATCTATTGAGGCATTGAGAATTATGGGTTGGCCAATGAATCAATCTATTGAGGTATTGAGAATTAACAGTTGGTCAATGAATTAAGATAATATTAAGGTATAGGGAATTATGAGATGGCCAATGAATCAATATAATATTGAGGTATAGAGAACTATGGGTTGGCCAACGGAATCAATATATTGAGGTATTGAGAATTATGGGTTGGCCAATGCAAAGAGATACACACAGACACAAACAATGTGTGTGTGTGTGTGTGTGTGTGTGTGTTTGTGTGTTTTTGTGTGCGTGCAGAAACCTGGACGGCAAGTCCAGAAAAACAGACTCTCCTCCCCCCCCCTCCTCCCGCCCCGCAGGAGCTCAGCTCCCCTCCCCTCCGGTCCGCCCCCCCCCCGCCCGCATCCTCCCTTCTTCCTCGATCTCTGCTGGGGCCGCCCCCACTTCCCTTCCGACGCCTGCGATTGGTCGGGGCGGGCAGAGCGGGGGGGGGAGGGCAAGAGAGCCCCTCCCTCGGGCAGCTTCAATGGGGAAAGTCATTGCTCGCTAGACTTTCAGTTTGGCTGCGGAAGAAGCGGAGGGAGGGAAGGAAGCCCGGAGCCCGACGGGGCTGGAGAGAGAGAGAGAGAGAGAGAGAAGAGAGAGAGAGAGAGAGAGAGAGAGAGAGAGAGAGAGAGAGAGAGAGAGAGACGACCCCCTCCCACCCCAAGAGTCCAGCAACCGAGCCAAAGCCGCGGAGAGGATCGCACAAGAGGCGTCCGGGGGGAAGCAGAGAAGGGGAACCGGAGTGGCTTCGGATTAACGGGAGCCTGGAATAGGATCGGCAAAGCAGACGTGGGATTTTGAGCCCAGCTGGCGCATTTCTTGGCTCCTCCTGGGGGGGCTCCTCACCTGTCCTGTCTCACCTGGGGGCAGGAGGAGGAGGAGGAGGAGGAGGAGGAGAGGAGGAAGAAGAGGAGGAGGAGGAGGAGGAGGAAGAAGACAGCTCCAAAAATGAGCCAGCAGCATGCCTGATAAAATGTCCAGCTTTCTCTACATCGGGGATGTGGTCTCGCTTTACGCCGAGGGCTCCGTCAACGGCTTCATCAGCACCTTGGGGTAAGGGACTTCGGGGGTGGAGCGGTGGGGGGCGATCCTGCTCTCGCTTTCGGTTCTCTGCGAAGAGGAAGAGGAAGAGGAAGAAGGGGGGGGGAGAGAGAAAAGTGTCCCGTACAGGAAACGAAGAGCTGTCCAAACAGCAGGTCGCTAAGCAAGGCTTTGCGGGAAGGAAAGGTAGCAAGACTCCCCCCCCCTTCCCCTCCCTTCTTTCCAGCTGCTCCGCTGGACAATTTGCCCGCGGAACAACTTGCCACTAGAAAACCGTGGATGCTTCCCAGCTTTTTATAAGAGGAGATTGGACAAGCGTTGATTGGTTTGGAAGGGGATAGAGGGGGGGGTGTCTCCTGATTGAGAAGGGGGTTGGACTAGAAGACCTCTAAAGGTCCCTTCGTGATGCCGCTCTTCTCTTAGGGGGCTCTCAGGGAAGAGCCGCCACCCTCTGCAACTCTGGCAGCGCTTGGCTTAGCTCTGTCTCGACAGCGTCTCCCTTCTTCCACGTGTGTGTCTGTGTGTGTGTGGGAAGTTGGGGTGCTCAGCAGGCTTCCTGTCCCGCCCCCCCCCAACACCCCCGTCCCGAGGAGCCCAGGGAGTTCCAGGTGTTGAATTAAGATGACTTTGTCGCGGGAATCCCTGGCAAAGGTTGTGCCATGTGTGTGTGTGACTTTTTGCTGGAGGTGGCTTGGCGAGACAGGAAGTTCTACAGGCGGTTTTTGGCTGTGGTCCCCACCTGTCCCAGGTGGGAGAGGCCACCCCTCCCTTGACTGTGAGGCCTTCTCGGTGGGTACCTGTTTGAGGGGTGGGGGGGCTTAGGCAGAGGGCAGGACGAGAAACAACGGGGTAGCAGATCCTTCAGATCCAGCCAGAACTAAGGATTTCCAGATTTCCTGGAAATTTCCTGCTCTCTGAGCTCCGACTGGTTTTCTCGCAGACGTTTCATTCGCCGACTAAGTAACATCATCAGTGCTAGAAGGGAGTGGGGTTTGCAGGGGGTGGAGGAGGAGGAGGAAGAGGAGGAGGAGGAGGAAGTAAAGGACTGTGGGGTCCTTGGTGCTCTTGGAACTTGCTTGTTTTCTGGCAGACGTTTCATTAGCCAACTAAGTAACATCATCAGTGCTAGAAGGGAGTGGGGTTTGCAGGGAGGAGGAGGAGGAAAAATTGGGGGGGGGGTCCCTGGTGTCCTCTCAACTTGAAGGGCTGCCACAGAGAGGAGGGGGATCTAATCCATTTTCCAAAGCAGCTGAAGGCCTGGCAAGGGACAAGGGATGCAAACTCATCAACCTAGAAATAAGGAGAAACTTCCTGGCAGTTAGAACAATTAACCAGTGGAACTCCTTGCCTCCAGAAGGTTCTTCATCACTGGAGGTTTTCAAGAAGAGACTGGACAGCCATTTGTCTGAAATGGGTCTCCTGCTTGAGCAGAGGGTTGGACTAGAAGACCTCCAAGGTCCCTTCCAACTCAGTTATTCTGTCACTCTGTTATGTTGTTATCCTTCCTTCCTTCCTTCCTTCCTTCCTTCCTTCCTTCCTTCCTTCCTTCCTTCCTTCCTTCCTTCCTTCTTCCTTCCCTCCCTCCCTCCCTCCCTCCCTCCCTTCCTTCTTCATCAATTGAGGCTTTTAAAAAGAGATTGGTCAACCACATGTCTGAAATGGTACACAGGGTCTCCTGCGGTTTAGACTAGAAGACCTCCAAGGTCCCTTCCAGCCCTATGTTTTTATGAACTTGGCAGGCAGTTGGACTCGGAGACTTCCAATGTTCGGCTCAATGGTTGTCATAAGTCGAGGACTACCTGTCGAGAATGGATTCCCCACCCACCCCCTAAGTAACTAAGTGATAATTCATAATATTGTAGCTTGTACTTGGGACCAAATTCAGTTTTTCCTTGCCTTGAAGCAAGTCCTCTTAAACAGAGAGCCTCTCCCAAAATATTTCCTTTTTCTTCTCTGCCAGCTTTTAAACCAGTCTTGGCGGGATCCACAGGGCTATTTAAAGAGTTGGAAGGGACCTTAGAGGTCTTCTAGTCCAACCCTCTGTCTAGGCAGGAAACCCTCTACCATTCCAGATCAATGGTTCTTAAAAACCTCCAGTGTTGGAGCACCACAACTTAAAAACCTCTTCTTAAAAACCTCCAGTGATGGAGTACCACAACTTTGGCTTTGAGAAATCCTGCTCTGGCAGGGGGTTAAAACAACAACAACAACAACAACAACAATATCATTCACTAGAAATTATGCCAGAAGTTTGGATTTGAGTAGAGCAAAAACCACTGGGAACATCAGGTTGAGAAGTTGAGCGACTGTGGAAAAAGAAATTGTGTGTTGTCCCGATTGTAATTGGAGCAATCGTGACCCGTCAAAACCGCGGAGGACAAAATCGCGATTGAGAAAGCGCGCATGTGACGTCATCACAGCGCGACAAAAACATTAAAAATTGAAATAAAATTAAAATTAAAGCAAGCCGATTCACATAAAGGTAAGGGTTAGGTTTAGGTTTAGGGTTAGGTTAAGGGTTAGGGTTAGGGTTAGAGCGTTAGCGTTACGTTTAGCATTAGGTTAAGGGTTAGCGTTAGGTTTAGCGTTACGTTAACGGTTAGGTTTAGGGTTAGATTTAGGGTTAGGTTAAGGGTTAGGTTTAGGGTTAGGTTTAGGGTTAGGTTTGGGGGGGTTAGGTTAAGGTTTTCGCTTTATTTTTACATTTTTCGATCACAGCGCGATGTTTTCGTCGCGCTGTGAGGTTGTCAAATGCGCGCTTTCGTCGAGCGCGATTTTGTACTCCGCGGTTTTGTGGTGGAACCTGGAGCAATACCTAAAGGGCTACCTCGCTATTTGGAAAGTCTAAATTTATCGGACTTGAACATTTTGATTCTACAAAAAAATCTCTCTACTCGGAACAGCTTATATCCTCCAACGTTACCTTAACAGTTCCCAGGTCCTTGGTTAGGACTCGAGCTGTTGAGCTACCAACCAGCCCCAAAGGCTGTGAATCTCACCAAAGATTAACCACAGAATAATAATAATAGACTCCCCAAATCTCTTCCAGCTTTTTAGTCTCCAAAATTGCAACCTGCTCAAGAGAATGACTTTGAGTGATGGGTTGTTGTGTTTTTGTGTTTGTGCGGTGCAATAGCCTGCTAAAAAGCCCAATTCGAACACAATCCGCCTGTCACCGCGTTGTGAACGCTGCGATTGTCATCAGTGTTATCAGAGTGAAAATCCGGTTGAAAGCGATTTCGGGGATGAGTCATTCCAGTGTGAGAATCGCTGCAAAGCTTCAGATGTGTGTGCAGTTGTGTCTCTCGGCGCACTGGATTGCAATGGGTGATAAGCTCAGTTTTGACAAATTCATAGGCTAAGACACTGAGCTTGTGGATCAGTAAGGTTGGCGGTTTGGCGGTTCGAATCCCTAGTACATGTCTCCTGGGTGAGCAGGGGGTTGGACTAGATGACCTCCAAGGTCCCTTCCAACTCTGTTGCCGTTTATTGTAAATTCTTCTGGAGCAAGAGAGAGAGGGGGGTGGAGAGGGAGAAGGTAGCTGATGAATTCAACGAGGTTGCTTTTTCGATGGAGGACAGCTGGGCCTCGACTTACGACCACAACTGAGCCTAACATTTCTGTCACTAAGCGAGACAGTCGTTAAGGAAGCTCTGCCCCAGTTGTTAAGGGGAACCACTGCCGTCGTTAAGTTAGTAACACGGTTGTTAAATGAATCTGGCTTCCCTGATCACATGACCCCGGGACACTGCGACCGTCATAAATATGAGTCAGTTTCCAAGCGTCCGAATTTTGGTCACGTGACCACGGAGATGCTGCTATGGTCATACGTGTGAAAAATGGCCATAAGTCACTTTTTTCCAATACTGTAGTAACTTTGAGCTGTCACTAAATGAACCGTTGTAAGTCGAAGACTAGCCGTATATACTGACACTCAGGTGTGGCTCCCCCTCTCTGCTCCGGATGGCTGACTAGCTTAAATATTTGCCTTCAGGAGAACGCAACAACACTGCAAGCCTTTAAGAAGAGGCTGGACAACCGTTTGTCTGAAATAGGGTAGAGTTTCCTCCCTGAGCAGGGGGTTGGACTAGAAGACCTCCAAGGTCCCTTTCTACTTTCCTCTTCTCTTCTCTTCATTATTGTTCTATTCTAATTATTGTTCTGTTCTGTTATATTCTATTTTATTCTCTTCTCTTCATTATTATTCTATTCTAATTCTTGTTCTGTTATATTCTATTCTATTTTATTCTATTCGTTATATTCTATTCTAATTATTGTTCTGTTCTATTCTATTTTATTCTATTCTATTCATTATTATTCTATTCTAATTATTATTGTATTCCTATTCTAATCTATTCCTGTTCTGTTCTATTCTATACTATTCTACTATTAATTCTATTATTATTCATGCTCTACATGGGGCTGCCCTTGAAGAGCATCCGGCGACTTCAGCTAGTCCAGAATGCGGCCGCGCGAGTGATTGTGGGTGCACCTCGGTTCGCCCACATAACACCTATCCTCCGCGAGCTGCGCTGGCTACCTGTTGATCTCCGTGTGCGCTTCAGGGTGCTACTTACCACCCATAAAGCCCTTCATGGTAGTGGATCTGGGTACTTGAGAGACCGCCTCCTGCCAATTACCTCCTCGCGACCTATAAGATCTCACAGATTAGGCCTCTTCCGAGTTCCATCTGCCAGTCAGTGTCGACTGGCAACTACGCGGAGGAGAGCCTTTTCAGTAGTAGCTCCGACCCTTTGGAACGATCTCCCCGTGGAGATTCGCACCCTCACCACCCTTCAGACCTTCTGCACAGCCCTCAAGATCTGGCTATCCTGTCAGGCCTGGGGTTAAAGATTATAATCCGTCCCCACCCGAATGATGAATGTTGCTCTATTTTTTAATTATGTATTGTTCTATACGTCATTGTATGTATCCCCTCCTACATAAGTTGTAAGCCGCCCTGAGTCCCCTCAGGGAAAAGGGCGGCCTATAAATAAACTTATACTATACTACTATTCTAATCATTATTCTATTCTAGTTAGTCTAGTCCAGTCCATTCTAGTGCAGTCCATTCCATTCCATTCTATTCTATTCTATTCTATTCTATTTCATTCCGGTCTAGTCCAGTCCTTTCCTTTCCATTCCATTCCAATTCCAATTCCAATTCTAATCTATTCTTATTCCTATTCCTGTTCCAATCCATGCATATGGTGTGTTGCAGAATAGTTTACACAATGTAGTAGCCGGAGTATCAAAGGTTTCCTTTAAAAACTGCAAGGTGATTCCCCCCCCCCCCACCGCAAATCAGTCCCAACCTTTGAGTAAACAGGATTATCAGAGAGAGAGAAAGTTTCTACCAAAGACTTTCTCCTCGGAGGCTGGCTTTCTCTCTAGCTGGGAAACCGTGGGAAAAAACGTTTGAATCTTCTCCCCCAGCTCTAAGACCCACTTTGCGAAATGTTTGCAGGCCGTGCCAATAACGGGAACCTTCGTGAGTTTGTGGGTGTGACTTTCGGGAGATAGCTTGCTCTGTTATCGGCTTTGTGTTCAGATTATGGTTTGTTTCGCATCGGTTGTTAAATGAATCGAAAGTGGGCTAGATTCGCACAACCTGGAAGCAAGGATTGACTTCCTACTCAACCTGGAGTTTGTACATCCCACTGAGCCAAGATTAAACAAAGCCCACTGTGTTGTTGCAGAAAGTGTGAATTGCACACAACATTTAGCACGCAATGGGTAAATTATTAAATTATTAAATTGTTAAATTGTTAAATTGTTAAATTGTTAAATTGTTAAATTGTTAAATTGTTAAATTGTTAAATTGTTAAATTGTTAAATTGTTAAATTGTTAAATTGTTGAATTATTGAATTATTAAATTATTAAATTATTAAATTATTAAATTATTAAACTATTAAACTATTAAATTATTAAATTATTAAATTATTAAATTATTAAATTATTAAATTATTAAATTAATTCATAAATTACTAAATTACTAAATTACTAAATTACTAAATTACTAAATTACTAAATTACTACTAAATTACTAAATTACTAAATTATTACTAAATTACTAAATTATTAAATTATTACTAAATTATTAAATTATTACTAAATTATTAGTATTACTGAATTATTAGTATTACTGAATTATTGAATTATTGAATTATTGAATTATTGAATTATTGAATTATTGAATTATTGAATTATTGAATTATTGAATTATTGAATTATTGAATTATTGAATTATTGAATTATTGAATTATTGAATTATTGAATTATTGAATTATTGAATTATTGAATTATTGAATTAATTATCAATCAGGAGGCTGTGAGTTCGATGCTAGGTAAAGGCAGTTATTTCTCTCTCTGGGCACAATGAAAATGTATCTGCTGAACAAGACTCCTCATTGGCGACAGGAAGGGCATCTGGCCAGTAAACCCTCTGCTAGCTTCGTTCAGTTGCCCAGACTCCACCCTCACAAGGGATTATGGGGTCGTTAAAAGAAGACCATGTCTTAGTAGAGAGTGCGAAGGTGACGTCCATTTATATTGCACAATGGACAACAATTGCTAAATCTAGAATGGTGTTTCCCAAACTTGGAAAGTTGGAACTGTTCTTCGTAGGCTAAGTCTGGAAACACTTGACCGGACCATTGGAATTCTGTTGTTGCCATGTCTAACGACAATCTCATAAACACTTGACAAAAATAAACTTTGCAGATAGCATTGTTTCGTGGCTGCTTTGAAGTTGTTTCTTTAAAAAAAATATTGCATTTTGACTTGGGAACGATCCCAGTGGTTGAACATGGTTGATTACAGATAGATTTACAATCCCTACGGAGCCGAAAAAATTTCCGCTGCTAAGTGAAACATTGGTTCCGTGAACTTCGCAACCTGTCCCGCCGCGGTTGTTAAGCAAGTCACTGCAGTTGGGAGCTGAGTCACCCGGTTGTTAAGTGAACCTGGCTTCCCCGTTGCTTGTCAGAAGGTCTACACCAGGGGGATGACGTAAACCCCGGAACACTGCAACTGTCATAAGTATGAGTCAGTCACCACGCATCCGAGATTTGATCACGTGCCCACGGGAAAGCTGCAACGGTTGTTAAGTGTTGAAAAATGGTCATAGGTCTCTTTCGTCTGTGCCTCTGTAACTCTGAATGGTGGAAGCGATCTGTTGTAAGTCAAGAACTATCTGTACCAGTGACGACAAAATATATCAACACACCTAGAATGCATGCCCCCCCCCCCCCACTGCACATTCATAGCAGAAACCCCCAAATCGGCTGGCTGGCGGGAGGTATGCGGGGATGCGCGAGGGAGCTGAGCTGTGGCAAGGGCTCATGTGCCCCCACAAAGGGCTGGATTGCCTCCAGATTTAACCGCAAGTTGGTTACTTGATCCCTTTACTTGAAATTCTGCCTTCAGTGGCCCCGTGACCCGTCAAAAGCGCGAACGTCATAAGCGCGCCGACAACAGCGCGCCAACAGAAGCGCGATTTGATTTAAGGTAAGATTTACAGTTAGGTTTAGGGTTAGGTTTAGGGTTAAGGGTTAGCGTTAGGTTTAGGGTTAGGTTAAGGGTTAGGTTTAGGGTTAGGTTTAGGGTTAAGTTTAGGGTTAAGGGTTAGCGTTAGGTTAAGGGTTAGGTTTAGGGTTAGGTTTAGGGTTAGGGTTAGGGTTAAGGGTTAGCGTTAGGTTAAGGGTTAGGTTTAGGGTTAGGGTTAGGTTAAGGGTTAGGTTTAGGGTTAGGGTTAGGGTTAGGTTAAGGGTTAGGGTTAGGTTAAGGGTTAGGGTTAGGGTTAGGTTAAGGGTTAGGGTTAGGGTTAGGGTTAGGGTTAGGGTTAGGGTTAGGGTTAGGGTTAGGTTAAGGGTTAGGGTTTAGGGTTAGGTTTAGGGTTAAGGGTTAGGGTTAGGTTAAGGGTTAGGGTTAGGGTTAGGGTTAGGGTTAGGGTTAGGTTAAGGGTTAGGGTTAGGGTTAGGGTTAGGGTTAGGGTTAGGTTAAGGGTTAGGGTTAGGGTTAGGTTAAGGGTTAGGTTTAGGGTTAGGTTTAGGGTTAGGTTTAGGGTAAGGTTTAGGGTAAGGTTTAGGGTTAGGTTTAGGGTAAGGTTTAGGGTAAGGTTTAGGGTTAGGTTTAGGGTTAGGTTTAGGGTAAGGTTGAGGGTTACGTTACAGCGCGCTTCTGTCGGCGCACTTTTGTTGGCGCGCTTTAGGGCTAATTAGTCGCTCATTCGTCGCACGGTTTTGTCACCGCGCTTTAGACACCGCGGTTTAGTCAGGCGCGCTTTTGTTGTGCGCGCATTTGTGGTGGAACCCAGTGGCCCAGTGTCGCAACAGCCACGGACTTTTGCCCTAAAATATAACTATTGTGAAAGGGGGAATAGCAACAACATTCCGACGTAATTGCACGAGGGTTGATAACAACTTCTGGAAGCCGTTCAACCTGTAAACTCTGGTTTTAACAGATTTGGCTGAAATCGATGGCAATTTTAGGGAAGGTAATTTTACCCTTATTTTGACAATCCTTATCTGATTAAACACTGCTGGGCGAAGCGTGTTAAACTACATGTCAAACCTGATTTTAACGGCCCATAAAGAGAAGTCAGGCCCTTCGTAAATCCAACTAGAGACAGCTTAACTCTGCAGATGGTCACAGCTTCAAAGGATCTTCCTTGGAACATTTTCCTTTCATGTCCCCCTTTTTAAAAAGAAGGAACTTGCAAACAATGTGTATAAATGAATCGCGGGTGATTCATGAACACCACAATGACAAAAATAAGGATAAGGGGCTTTTCGTGTTAGAGATCCTATTTTTCCCCCACTGACAAATCCTAGGCTAGTTGCCATTTCCCTCTCTTATATGTGTTGTATGTATGTTTGTACG
>NW_028261389.1:79903918-79921418 GCF_051295495.1 Thamnophis sirtalis
ATGGCACACACAATTAAACCTGACACCTTTCTACGGACTGGAACGCACACACTTAGCATTGTTGCGTAGGTGCTTACAGACCGGAAATATGAAAATGATGAATGTGGCAGCCACAGATATTTGGGAATCTGTTCCAGTTAGTCCTTGGTTAGAAAGAACATGCTCAGCCAAGATGCGTTATGTCTAGAGCGTTCCCACAATCTATTTATTTTTTTATTACCTATTTACTAAATAAATTCATATAGGCGCCCAACTCACAGGTGGGTTAGGGGTTTGTAAGGAGTTCACGGTGGTGAGTATACCTAATATTCCTTCCTCCTCCTATTTTCCCCATAACAACAATTCTGTAAGGCGGGTTGGGTTGAGAGAGAGAGAGAGTGATTGGCCCAAAGTATGAAAGCTGGCTTTCATTCTGAAGGCGGGACTAGAACTCCCAGTCTCCTGATAATTGACCCAAAGTCACCAAGTTGGCTTTCATTCTGGTCAGGACTAGAACTCCCAGTCTCCTGGTAATTGGCTCACAGTCACCCAGCTGGCTTTCATTCTGAAGTTGGGACTAGAACTCCCAGTCTCCTGATAATTGACCCAAAGACACCCAGTTGGCTTTCATTCTGAAGTCAGGACTAGAACTCCCAGTCTCCTGGTGATTGGCTCACAGTCACCCAGCTGGCTTTCATGCCGAAGGCGGGACTAGAACTCCCAGTCTCCTGGTGATTGACCCAAAAGTCACCCAGCTGGCTTTCATTCTGAAGGCGGAACTAGAACTCCCAGTCTCCTGGTGATTGGCCCAAAGTCACCCAGCCGGTTTTCATGGCTAAAGCGGGACTAGAACTCACAGTGGATCCTCAGCTATCCTTTGACCACCATCTGACGGCTGTGACCAGGGGGGCATTTGCCCAGGTTCGCCTGGTGCGCCAGTTGCGACCCTACCTGAATCGGGAGGCCCTCACAACAGTCACTCGGGCCCTTGTGACCTCTAGGCTGGAATACTGCAATGTGCTCTACATGGGGCTGCCCTTGAAGAGCATCCGGCGACTTCAGCTAGTCCAGAACGCGGCCGCGCGAGTGATCGTGGGTGCACCTCGGTTCACCCACATAACACCTATCCTCCGCGAGCTGCGCTGGCTACCTGTCGATCTCCGGGTGCGCTTCAAGGTGCTACTAGTCACCCATAAAGCCCTCCATGGTAGTGGATCTGCGTACTTGAGAGACCGCCTTCTGCCAATTACCTCCCTGCGACCAATTAGATCTCACAGATTGGGCCTCCTCCGAATCCCATCTGCCAGCCAGTGCTGGCTGGCAACTACAAGGAGGAGAGCCTTTTCAGTAGTAGCTCCGACCCTTTGGAACGATCTCCCCGTGGAGATTCGTACTCTCACCACTGTCCAGGCCTTCCGCATAGCCCTTAAGACCTGGCTAGCCCGTCAGTGTGCGCATGCATAGAACTGTGAGAAGGAAAGAACAGCTCAGAAATCAGTGTTGACTTCAGAGTAAAGCCACAGGTGGATGGTGAATGGCCCCTCCCATAGGAAATAAAAGAGGAGCAAAAGGGGAGGGGGCTTTTGCAGGAAACCATTCATTCATTCCTTTCAGGAGTGTGAAGATCTGTCCCTGAATCTCAGAGACTCTGTGCCCAGCCTTTCCTCGCACAGCACCTCATTTGGAAAATATTTACATGGCAGCTTTCCAAGCTAGATAAGGTCTGTGGTCATAAATACGCCTTTGAAAGACTGTTTGCCAGGCCTTTGTCGAATGTGAATGAGAGGAATTCACATTCATTTAATAAAAGGGGTTTTGTGGGGCCAGGACTCTGCCTCAGGTTTTTTGGGGAAGCCTCAGTCAGAACACCCATCTCAGCAAGTGTCTCTGAGCAGTAAGCAACCTTAAAATAATTTAAAAAAAAAACAAATTTCCATTAAAAATGCAAATATTTAAAATGCACAGCAGCTGAGAAAGAAGTCACTGTGGATGGCTGTTAGCCCAACCCTGAGATAGGAGCCTGTTTGATGATCTGTTCATTGTTTGAGCTGTTGGGCAGACCATAAAATTTGGATTGAAATTTGGATTATTCCGACCGTATGGAATTCCTTCCTTTCTCTTCTCGACGGTGCCACCAAGATTTGACCAGCATCCCAGCTTGTTTATGTTACCCTCACCCTGACATTTGAATTTGTCGTGGTAGACGTTGTGAAGCTAACACACCCTCAAAACATTTGGCCGTATTTTAAGAGCTGACTTCCTTTGTCCTCCGAGCAACTCTGGAGCATTTGTTCTGTTTATTAGAAGCTGCCAGAAGTTAATTGTTGCTTAAACAAAGCGGAGAGCTTGCAATTCTGTAAAAGAGACCTACATGACCAGAATGGCTGGCTCTCAAACAGCAACTTTAAATATATGTTTTTCTACCTCTGGCTAAACCTTGCAGACAGTATAATGGACTTCTCAGTAAATTTGGCCAGGGGTAGAAGTTGGATACTTCATTGTTTTCTCCACTAATCCTCCTGTGTTTTCAAGAACGGTGGGCTTAAAATGAGTTTCTTTCTGCTCCAGCAAATGCGGTTAAATGGTTATGTAATAGATGTCGTGTGTTCTGTAATGTTATTAATGAAACGCAGCTCCCCCAAGTTTGGTGCCAAATGCAAATGGAAGGATGGGATTGTGAATGTCTCACATTTGTGTCATCTTGGAACTCTGGGGCTTAATCCCAGAACAATAGAATTGTAGAAAAATATCGCCCCTCCTCTACATTTTCAACTCTCCGTAATGTGGAAGAGGATAAAGCACACAGGGTGATTCTTCTTCTTGTTGTTAGTTGCGAATTCATATCCGACCCATCGCAACCCCATGGACAATGTTCCTCCAGGCCTTCCTGTCCTCTCCCATCCTCTGGAGTCTATTGAAGCTCATGCCGGCTGCTTCGGTGACTCCATCCAGCCACCTCCTTCTCTGCCGTCCCCTTCTTCTTCTTTTGCCCTCCATCGTTCCCAGCATGAGGTTCTTCTCCAGGGAGTCCTTCTTCCTTCTCATTAGGTGGCCAAAGTCTTTGAGTTTCCTCTTCAGGATCCGGCCTTCTAAAGAGCAGCCAGGGTTGATCTCCTCTAGGACTGACCGGTTGGATGGCCTTGCAATCCAAGGGACTCAATGCAGGAGTCTTCTTCTCCAGCACCAGAGTTCAAAGGCCTCAATTCTTTGGCTCTCAACCTTCCTTATGGCCCAACCTTCACAGCCATCCATTGCAACTGGGAAAACCATCGCCTTGACTAGACACACTTTTATTGGCGGGTGATGACTCTGCTTTTTAGGATGCTGTCTAGATTTCCCATCGCTTTCCTCCCCAGGAGCAAGCCTCTTTTGATTTCTTGGCTGCAGTCCCCATCTGGAGTGATCTTGGAGGCCAGGAAAGTAAAATCTGTCACTACCTCCATTTCTTCCCCGTCTATTAGCCAGGAATTGAGAGGGCCGGATGCCATGATCTTAGTTTTCTTAATGTTTAGTTTCAAGCCAACTTTTGCACTCTCCTCCTTCACCCGCATCAAGAGGCTCTTTAGTTCCTCTTCACTTTGATTATTCTATGGTTGGACAATTCTTATTGTTGGGAACTTGGTACTTAAATGAAACCTAAGTAATTTTTTAAAAAGTGGGCTCCTAACAAAATTCAGATAGGCCTCAACTGATGACCACAAATCAGCTCCAAATTTCTCTTGCTAACTGAGAGAGAGAGAGAGAGAGAGAGAGAGAGAAAGAGAGAGAGAGAGAGAGAGAGAGAGAGAGAGAGAATGAGAGAAAGACAGAGAGAGAAAGAGAGATAATGAGAGAGAGAGAGAGAGAGAGAGAGAGAAAATGAGAGAAAGATAGAGAGAGAAAGAGAGATAATTAGAGAGAGAGAGAGAGAGAATGAGAGAAAGACAGAGAGAGAAAGAGAGATAATGAGAGAGAGAGAGAGAGAAAATGAGAGAAAGACAGAGAGAGAAAGAGAGATAATTAGAGAGAGAGAGAGAGAGAGAGAGAATGAGAGAAAGACAGAGAGAGAAAGAGAGATAATGAGAGAGAGAGAGAGAGAGAGAGAGAGAGAGAGAGAGATTTTAGTAAGTTAGATTTAAAGCCTTTCTCATTCTTTTTTACGATCATGTAAAACTCGAGTTAACTTTACAACACAGAGGAGTTTTGATCGCATGGCAGTTTTTAAATTTTTATGTGCCCATTAAATTTTGGTTTGGGAAATGAATCCAAGAAAGAAAGGAACGCATTTCTCTGAATAGGGTTACAACAGACAGAAATTGGTGACAGGGGCTGTTGTGTCTCTTGCTCGATGAAAGATTGATGGCATGGATTTATTTAAACAACATTTAGTTTGCCCCTTCAGCGGTTTCTGGGTGCGTAGGAGCGGGCCCAAATATTTCTAGGCGGCTTGTAAAAAACGCTGGTGGTGAGCAGGTTGTGGGTTTTGCTGAAAGCGTAGAGAAAAACCTGTAAAACTGGCTTGGGGGTGAGAGGAGAAATATGCACACCCCAGGCCACAGCGACTTCCCAGTGCTACTAAGAGGACAATCAGAAGATGCACACTGTTTTGATGGGTGTGTAGATAGGAAAGACCGTATCACTGTGATTACCACCCCCCTGTGTCTCCTCTAAGATGCAACCGGTAGATAGAGCCACTGAACAGCTAAAATTGGATGCAATCCTGTGTTCAATCCAAGGTGGCGCAGTGGTTAGGGTGCAGTACTGCAGGCCACTTCAGCTGACTGTTATCTGCAGTTCGGCGGTTCTAATCTCACCGGCTCAGGGTTGACTCAGCCTTCCATCCTTCCGAGGTGGGTAAAATGAGGACCCGGATTGTTGTTGGGGGCAATATGCTGACTCTGTAAACCGCTTAGAGAGGGCTGAAAGCCATATGAAGCGGTATATAAGTCTAACTGCTATTGCTATCTATCTATCTATCTATCTATCTATCTATCTATCTATCTATCTATCTATCTATCTATCTATCTACTCTATCTATATCTATCTATATCTATCTATATCTATCTCTCCCTCCCTCCCTCCCTCTCTCTATATCTATCTCTTCCTCTCGCTATATCTATCTATCTATCTATCTATCTATCTATCTATCTATCTATCTATCTATCTATCTATCTATCATCCATCTATCTATCTATCTATCTATCTATCTATCTATCTATCTATCTATCTATCTATCTATCTATCTATCTATCTATCTATCTATCTATCTATCTATCTATCTATCTATCTATCTATCTATCTATCTGGGTGAAATGAGGACCCAGACTGTGGGGACGATATGCTGACTCTGTAAACCGCTTAGAGAGGGCTGAAAGCCCTATGAAGCGGTATATAAGTCTAACTGCTATTGCTATTGCTATTCTTAAGGATGCACCACTATAAATACTTGTATAAGGGATGCGGTAGCTCAGGGGCTAAGACACTGAGCTTGTTGATCAGAAAAGTCGGCGGTTCGGCGGTTCGAATCCCTAGCACCGCATAACAGAGTGAGCTCCCGTGACTTGTCCCAGATTCTGCCAACCTAGCAGTTCGAAACCACGTAAAAATGCAAGTAGAAAAAATAGGGATCACCTTTGGTGGGAAAGGAACAGCCTTCCATGCGCCTTCGGCGTTGAGTCATGCCGGCCACGTGACCACGGAGACGTCTTCGGACAGCGCTGGCTCTTCGGCTTTGAAACGGAGATGAGCACCGCCCCCTAGAGTCGGGAACGACTAGCACATATGTTCCAGGGGAACCTTTACTTTTAACTATTTTGCATTTTAAAGGGAAAATAGATCCATCATCTTAATCCTAAATTTTATGTTGGTGTGGTCTCCGAGGATAAGATTGGGCCCAGTTCTTGCATTTTGTTCTGTAGGCAATTTCAATATTTAAGTCTTGGTATTTTATTGAGAATGCAGGAAGATCGGGATTTAAATGCACATATTCCAGTTTCCGATTAATTTCCTGCCTCAGAGCATTTTTCTTGAAGAACAGAATGTCGTTTTCAGGATCAATGGTGGTGGCAGGAATTGACCACTTGGCTTGTGGTCAGTAACTGATGGCCCAAGGCCACCCATTCACCCCTAAGATGGGACTAGAACTCACACTGTTTTCTGGCTGGTAGCCCAAAGTCACTCAACTGGCTTTCATGTCTAAGGCGAGACTAGAATTCCCAGTCTCCTGGTGATTGGGCCAAGGTCACCCAGCTGGCTTTCATGCCTAGGGCAGGACTATAACTCACAGCTCCTGGTGATTGGCCCAAAGTCACCCAGCTGTCCGTCATGCCTAAGATGGGACTAGAATTCCCAGTCTCCTGGTGATTGGCCCAAAGCAACACAGGTGTATTTCATGCTTGAGGACTAGAACTCCCACTCTCCTAGCGATTGGCCCAAGGTCACCTAATTGACTTACATGCCAAGGGCAGGGCTATAACTCCCAGCTCCTGGTGATTGGCCCAAAGTCACCCAGCTGGTTTTCATGCCTAAAGTGGGACTGGAATTCCCAGTCTCCTGGTGATTGGCCCAAGGTCAGCTAATTTACTTACATGCCTATTGTGGGACTATAACTCACAGCTCCCGGTGATTGGCCTAAAGTCACCCAGCTGTCTGTCATGCCTAAGACGGGACTAGAATTCCCACTCTCCTAGTGATTGGCCCAAAGTCACCTAACTGACTTATATGCCAAGGGCAGGGCTATAACTCCCAGCTCCTGGTCATCGGCCCAAAGTCACCCAGCTGGTTTTCATGCCTAAAGTGAGACTGGAATTCCCAGTCTCCTGGTGATGGGCCCAAGGTCAGCTAATTTACTTACATGCCTATTGTGGGACTATAACTCACAGCTCCCGGTGATTGGCCTAAAGTCACCCAGCTGTCTGTCATGCCTAAGGCAACACTACAATTCACTGTCTCTTGTTTTCTAGGCTGGCTTTGGACCAAACACAATTATCCTTATTAATTTCCACCACATCAGCTATATTAAAATACTTGTTTGGATTGCGTATGAGTCTGTGCACGGAGAATGTTAATGCTTGCACAATAAAAGACATATAGAGAATTAACTTTACAAGTATTTTTCTCCCCTCTCTCTCTCTTACTCTGTGCATTTTTGAATTACTGTTCCGTAAATATTATTAAAAGTCTTTTGCACATTGCTGTATTTTGCAACATTGAATGCTATTTCTTAGGTTAATCTAGGTTCCCCCCCTCCAAGAATCATTTAAAAAAATATACAAGAACTTCATATATGTAGTATGTATATATAGGTAGTCCTCAACTTACGACCACAATGGAGCTCGCAATTTCTGTTGCTGAGCAAGACAGTCGTTTAGCGCGTTTCCCCCTGTTTTACGACCTTTCTTGCCGCAGTTCAGTGAATCACTGCTGTTGTTAAGTGAGTCACATGGCCGCTAAGTGAACCCAGCTTCCCCATGGATTTAGGCCACAAAAGAGGATCATGTAACCCCCGGCGTCATAAATACGAGTCAGTTTGCCAAACCGTTGAATTTTGGTCACGAGGCCGCGGGGATGTTGCAAACGGTCGTAAACGTGAAAAATTAAACAACTTTTTTTAAATTGCAACTTCAAGTGGTCACTGTTGTAAGTCGAGGATTACCTGTGTGGCAGAATAAATTTTGGGGCATGGAAGATTGAAGCCTGTAAGAGTTCACACACGCCAGTCTTTTTCTATTTGCTTTAAGGTTGCTAGGCACAAAAGCCAAAACAGGCACATTAAATAGAACATCTAGACTCATGTCAACCAGACATCAATTAAATCCAGTGATTACAGACAACTGCCAGGAATAATTGGGAGATGATATATAGGGAGAGATCGTCCCTCCGAAATGACTTAATTTAAAACAACTAAATGGGTATATTTATATATATATATATTTATCCCTGCAGGGATGTGCTGGTTAAAACATGTCAGGTGCAGTTAATTAAAATTCTTCCTAATTTAGGTAAAGGTAAAGATTCCCCTGCATATATGTGCTAGTCGTTCCCACCTCTAGGGGGCGGTGCTCATCTCCGTTTCAAAGCCGAAGAGCCAGCGCTGTCCGAAGACGTCTCCGTGGTCATGTGGCCGGCCTGACTCAACGCCAAAGGCGCATGGAAAGCTGTTCCCTTCCCACCAAAGGTGGTTCCTATTTTTCTACTTGCATTTTTTACCTGCTTTCGAACTGCTAGGTTGGCAGAATCTGGGACAAGTCACGGGAGCTCACTCCGTTACGCGGCGCGTGGGATTCGAACCGCCGAACTGCCGACCTTTCCGATCGACAAGCTCAGCGTCTTAGCCCCTGAGCCACCGCCTCCCTCTTTGTAGTTTACAAACGCTTAAAATAGCTCGTTCAGTTTTATTTCACTTCGTGCTTTGGATCAAATGAACTCAATAACATCCGAGAAATCACGACGATAAAGTTATGTTGTGTCTTATAATAAAAATACTATTTCAGTACTATTCGTACTGAAACACGTACAAGCGATAAGGAGCCTGCAGACAGTCCTTGGGTTACGATACTTTGTTCAGTGACCGTTTGAAGTTACAACAGCACTGAAAAAAAGTGGCTTACGACCGTTTTTCACACTTACGACGTGTTCGTGTGATTTACATTGGAATCCTTGGCAATTGGTTCATACTTATGACGGTCGCAATGTCCCGGGGTCGTGTGCTCTCCTTTTGCGAACTTCGGGTTCACTTAACGACCAGGCAACTAATTTAACAACTGCAGTGATTCACTTAGCAACGGTGGCAAGAAAACCCACACAAAATTCACTTAAACAAATGTCTCACTTAGCGACATAAATTCTTTTTTTATAGTCTTTTTATTATTACCTTTAAAAAACAGAAAGAAAAATACAACAACATAAGAAAGACAAATCATACATAACAATATAAAGTAAATATACAGCCTTTTGTAACTTAGCGACATAAATTCTGAGCTCAACTGCCGTCGTAAGTCGAGGATTGCCTATATACTAATACGAATCTGGTATTTTTATACTTCTGAAAAAAAAACGCTCTCCAGTGTCCCTAGGAGGCAGCTGACTTAAGTTTGATTGGTCTGTGAAAATGGCTGGAAATAATTTTAAATCCCTCCATGTTTTATTTAAAAGAATGGATCCCCAACATTTTCAGCTAAAAATCATTGATTTTTAGAATGATATTGAAATCTGATTGTGGAGTCCTTTGTGCTCTCTGAACTTGGCTATTTACTTGTAGACATTTCATAACCCAACTAGGTAACATCATCAGAGTTGGGGAGTAAGGAGTTTGTTGCTCATTTATATAGTTCTACTGGCTGTTTACTTGCAGACATTTCATTACCCAACTAGGTAACATCATCAGTGTTGGGGAGTAAGGAGTCTGTTGCTTGTTTATATAGTTCTACTGGCTGTTTACTTGTAGACATTTCATCACCCAACTAGGTAGCATCATCAATGTTGGGGAGTAAGGAGTTTGTTGCTTGTTTATATAGTTCTACTGGCTGTTTACTTGTAGACATTTCATTACCCAACTAGGTAACATCATCAGTGTTGGGGAGTAAGGAGTTTGTTGCTCATTTATATAGTTCTAATGGTATGGGATTACTCAACTTGATGAAATAATGTGAAACTATTAATTGTAAAAAGTGTGTGTACGGATGTGTTTCTTTCTGTGTGTGTGTGTAAAATCTGAAGAAAAGTAAAACAGGAAAAGTTTCCATTTCAGTTTTATTGAGTTTGTATGCCGCCCTATTCCCGAGAGACTCCAGGGCGGCTCACAATAAAAAAAAGGGAGGGGATACAAAATAAAATAAAATAAAAACACAATTTAAAATTCTACAACAGTCATAACATCGAATGGGCTGGATAGTTCAACAGCCCCCAGGCCTGCCGGAACAGCCAGGTCTTAACCGCTTTGCGGAAGGCTGGAAGGGTAGTAAGGATCCGGATCTCCATGGGGAGCTCGTTCCAGAGGGCCGGAGCAGCCACAGAGAAGGCCCTCCCCCGGGGAGTCACCAGCCGAGTTCCCCCTTATTTTGCTAAGGAAATCTATTATTTGCTGACGATGCTCCCTGACTACAAAACAGCTGAATGTTACTGAACAGCTAAGTCCTTGTTTTCAGAGAGAGAGAGAGAGGATCAAAACGAGGCAATTTTCATTCCTTAACAAAAGAAGAAGAAGAAGAAAAAAAGAAGTTTCATAACCAGAACACAGAGTTGTACTTCAGAACTGTTATTTTACTTGACTATTTCTGATTGGTCGCACAATCGTCCAGAGGTTTAGACCGGATTTGGCGTTTCTGTCCACTTCTTGGTTCCTTTCCAAAGACCTGGGATGTAGGCGGAGGGGCACTTTAAGTGCTGCAGGATGTCAGCTGTTCCAAGGAAAACTGCCTTTTACCATTGACCGATGGGACTTTGTCAATGCTGGTGATAGAATAGAATAGAATAGAAAATATGGAATGGAAGTAGAATAAAATAGGAGTAGAGTAGAATAGAATAGAATAGAAATTATGGAATGGAATGGAAGTGGGAAAAAATAGGAGCAGAGTAGAATAGAATAGAAAATATGGAATTGAATGGAAGTAGAGTAAAGTAGAAGTACAGTAGAATAGAGTAGAGTAGAGTAGAAGTAGAGTAGAATAGAATATAATAGAAAAATTGGAATTGAATGGAAGTAGAGTAAAGTAGAAGTACAGTAGAATAGAGTAGAGTAGAGTAGAAGTAGAGTAGAATAGAATATAATAGAAAAATTGGAATTGAATGGAAGTAGAGTAAAATAGAAGTACAGTAGAATAGAGTAGAGTAGAAGTAGAATAGAATAGAATAGAAAATATGGAATTGAATGGAAGTAGAGTAAAATAGAAGTACAGTAGAATAAAGTAGAGTAGAATAGAGTAGAGTAGAAGTAGAGTAGAATAGAATAGAATAGAAAATATGGAATTGAATGGAAGTAGAGTAAAATAGAAGTACAGTAGAGTAGAGTAGAGTAGAAGTAGAATAGAATAGAAAATATGGAATTGAATGGAAGTAGAGTAAAATAGAAGTACAGTAGAGTAGAGTAGAGTAGAGTAGAAGTAGAGTAGAATAGAATAGAATAGAAAATATGGAATTGAATGGAAGTAGAGTAAAATAGGAGTAGAGTAGAATAGAATAGAATAGAGTAGAGCTGGAAGGGACCTGGAGAGTCTTCTAGTCCAACCCCCCATTCTTCTTCTTCTTCCTTCTTCTTCTTCTCTTCTTCTTCTTCTCTTCTTCTCCTCCTCCTCTCCTCCTCCTCCTTCATCTCCTCCCTCCTCCCTTCCCCTCCCTTTCTCCTCCTCCTCCTCCTCCTCCTCCTCCTCTTCTCCTTCTTCTCCTTCTTCTCCTTCTTCTCTTCTTCTTCTTCTTCTTCTTCCTTCTTCTTCTTCTTCTTCTTCTCCTCCTCCTCCTCCTCCTCTCCTTCTCCTCCTCCTCCTCCTCCTCCTCCCCTTCCCCTTCCCCTCCTTCTCCTCCTCCTCCTCCTCCTCCTCCTCCTCTTCTCCTTCTTCTCCTTCTTCTCCTTCTTCTCTTCTTCTTCTTCTTCTTCTTCTTCTTCTTCTTCTTCTCCTCCTCCTCCTCCTCCTCCTCCTTCTCCTCCTCCTCCTCCTCCTCCCCTTCCCCTTCCCCTCCTTCTCCTCCTCCTCCTCCTCCTCCTCCTCTTCTCCTTCTTTCTCCTTCTTCTCCTTCTTCTCTTCTTCTTCTTCTTCTTCTTCTTCTTCTTCTTCTTCTCCTCCTCCTCCTCCTCCTCCTCCTCCTCCTCCTCCTCCTCCTCCTCCTCCTCTTCATTATTATTATTTCCAGTGAACTTTAAAAATGCCCAGAGACATTTCCCTGCATGCATAAACTAAGTGCTATGTGGGAGGGTTTCAGTTGCACAGGGGGAAATTCTCGGCAAAAATAGCATTTCCTACTTCTCTGAGTTTTGTCACAGAAGAAGAGGTGGCAGAAGGCTGTGGGCATTCCCCTCTATGAAGAAGGTGAAGATTTCAGGGTAGAATAATAACCCTCAAAAATAAAAGATGTTAGGGCATCTTATGTACGTGAACTGCCCGTTTGTCAACATAGATAGTTCTCAAATTAAAATCACAGTTGATTGAAGTATAGTATAGTGGAGTGGAATGGACTGGACGAGAAGAGAAGAGAAAACATAGAATAGAAAATGAATAGAGTAGAATAGAATCAGAAATGAACAGAACAGTAGGGTAGAGTAGAGAATAGAATAGAATAGAATAGAACAGAACAGAACAGAACAGAAGAGTAGAGTAGAGTAGAGTAGAGTAGAGTAGAGTAGAGTAGAGTAGAGGATAGGATAGGATAGGATTGGAGAGTAGAGTAGAGTAGAGTAGAGTAGAGTAGAGTAGAGTAGAGTAGAGTAGAGGATAGGATAGGATAGGATTGGAGAGTAGAGTAGAGTAGAGTAGAGTAGAGTAGAGTAGAGGATAGGATAGGATAGGATTGGAGAGTAGAGTAGAGTAGAGTAGAGTAGAGTAGAGTAGAGTAGAGGATAGGATAGGATAGGATAGGATTGGAGAGTAGAGTAGAGTAGAGTAGAGTAGAGTAGAGTAGAGTAGAGTAGAGTAGAGTAGAGTAGAGGATAGGATAGGATAGGATTGGAGAGTAGAGTAGAGTAGAGTAGAGTAGAGTAGAGTAGAGTAGAGTAGAGGATAGGATAGGATAGGATAGGATAGGATAGGATCAGGGGTGGCTTCCTGCCAGTTCTAACCTCTTCTATAGAAGAGGTTTCTCAAATCTACAGTGCCGTTTAGAACCGGTTCCAGTTCCCTCCCTCTGCCCATCCGCACATCATCAAGATGAAGAGCGAGAGGAGGAATTCTGGGAGTTGAAGTCCACAAGTCTTAAAGCTGTCAAGTTTTTAACACCCATGGGGTTTTTTTTCCTAAAGGGTTAGGGGTGCGAGGGTCTTGTAACTTGACAGTTTTAAGACTTGCACACTTCAGTGCCAGAGTTCCTGCAACATGACTGGAGGAGGAATTGTGGGAGTTGAAGTCCACAAGTCTTAAAGCTGCCAAGTTTGAACACCCCTGGGGTTTTTTTTTTCCCTAAAGGGTTAGGGGTGCAAGGGTCTTGTAACTTGACAGCTTTAAGACTTGCGTGCTTCAAATGCCAGAGTTTCTGAGCCAACATTTTGGTTGCTAAGCAAGAGCGTTGTTGAGTGAGTTTCACCACATTTTACAAGTTGGCCATGCCCACTCGGTCACATGGCTGGCAAGCCACTCCCACAAAGCAGGCCACACCTACAGAAGAGGTTCTAAAAAAATTTGAAACCCACCACTGGATAGGATAGAAGAGTAGAGTAGAGTATGAAATGGAACGGAATGTTTATTACAATCACAGACCAGAATTACAACTACTAGAATCGTATTTAGAAAAATAAAGTAAAAACAGAAGAGGGTAAAAATAGTGCAGTTGGTAGTGGGTTCAAGGAGCTGTTGTAAAGGCAGGCAGATTTGCAGCCTCGTTCGTTGTTTATCCTGTTGATGGCCTGCAATGCTGGATGATTGGCACTTCAGCGCTCCAATTCTCTCCCACCCACCCACCCCCCGGCTCCTACCTGTCCCCCTGCCAAATTCAGAATAGAGCCTCCAGCTGCATTCTTGACCCAAACTGGAACAAGTCCTCCTTTTCTCTGGGAGTGCATTTTCTGCTTATCGCTTCCTGCGAGCTATGGTAAAATCTATAGAACCTGTCAATCACCCTGCGAGGTTTCAATGGGGAATGGAAGGAGGAAGGGAGGAATTTCTCCACGCACAATGGAAGGAAACCTTGTAAGAAACGGAGCAAAAATGCAAAGTTTTCCGAGCTTATGGCTTTCTAGCTGGGTCTTTCCTTCCTTCCTTCCTTCCTTCCTTCCTTCCTTCCTTCCTTCCTTCCTTCCTTCCTTCCTTCCTTCTCTGTCTCTCTGTCTCTCTGTCTCTCTGTCTCTTTATCTCTCTCTCTCTCTCTCTCTGTCTCTCTGTCTCTCTCTCTCTCTCTCTCTCTCTCTTTCTTCTGCTTCCTCTGTTTGCATGCAAAGCTTGTAGTGGTTACTAATTTCTTAGGAAACAGGGAGGTCATTTATATGAGGATGGTGCCTGAATGACAACTAGGTTGCTGCGTTTGCAGTTGTTTATAAAGGAGTTTCAAGGCCCTGGTGGATGAAGTGGAAGGCAATGTTGTGACCTGCCAGTGGCCAGTGGAACTGGCAGCAGATTCGGACAGTGAGGAGGTTGGGGAGGAACCTGGGCCAGCCCTGGAGGAACCTGGGCCAGTCCTGGAAGGCTCTGAGGAGGGTTCTGTGTTGGAGGCAGAGAGGGGGCCAGGATTGTCTGACAGTTATCAGCTGCCTTCGGAGTCAGACATCAGTGAGGCAGAAGAACAGGTGGAGCCTGTTCCCAGTGTGCCCATGCACAGAGTTGCCAGACGAAGGGAAGAGCTAAAGAACAGGGGTTGACTTGGGAGTAAGGCCACAGGTGGACGGTGAATGGCCCCTCCCAGAGGGAATAGAAAGAGGAACGAAAGGGGAGTGGAGATTGCAGGAGACAATTAGTTCGCTTAATTGGTTCATGACTCTCCGAAACTCCTTGCCAAATTTTGCAGAGATCGGCCTGGCAGCTCTCCAAGCCAGATAAGGTCTGTGACTGAAGACTTTGAAAGACTTTGCTGGATGTGAAGGAGCAGAATTCACAGCCAATGAATAAAAGGGACCAGGAGTTGGCTTCATTGCTCTTGGGAAGCCTCGGTCAGAACATGGTGGATGAAGTACCGGTGGAAGGCGATGGTTTGCATGCTTTTCCACTCCTTCCTTATTTTAGTTCACAGAATTTCTGTTTATAGTTGGATCCATTTAAAGATGCCCTTGGCAGTGGTCAGAAAAGTGATGACGAGGGCTGAGAGCAGAGGGTTGGACTAGAAGATCTCCAAGGTCCCTTCCAACTCCGTCATTCTGATGTCTCTGCTGTCGAATTGCTGAGCAAGCAATTACATGTGCACATTGTCTCTCTGAATGCTGCTTGAAGAATTTAGACTTTTCTTTTTTCATATACAGCAAGTCCTCGACTTGTGACCAAAATGGAACCCAGCATTGGGTTTTTAAGTGAGACATTTGTTAAGTGAGTTCCTGCCCCTTTCTCCGACGTTTCTTGCCACGTAAACCACTGCGATTGACGTGTTAATAACCTGCTTGTTAAGTGAATCTGGATTCCTCGTTGATGTGGCTTGTCAGAAGGTCGTAAAAAGGGTCATGGGGACCCCAGGACGCTGCAACCGTCATAAATATGAATCCGTTGTCAAGCGGCTGGATTTTGATCACATGACCAGGGGGATGCTGGCCAAGGGCATAACTATGAAAAACAGTCATAAGTCACTTTTTTCAGCCCGTTGTAACTTTGAATGGTCACTAAGCAAAGCGTTATAAGTCGAGAACTACCTGTAAGCTGAAAGCATATCCCACAGAGGGGATGAAAATGATGGGAGCTACGGTTTTGTGACAAAGCTGGACACTGGTGCATTTTTCCCCGTGAGGACTTATATATTTTGGGAAGTGTTTGTTTTGTGGTTCGGTGAAATCCCAAGAGCCAAAGTTATAATTTTTGGAGACTTTCTCTTCGCCCATAAATGCAAAAGTCAGGATAGTAAACCCTTTTTGATTTTCTTCTTCTTCTAGGCTCGTGGATGACAGATGTGTGGTTCACCCGAAGCGGGCGATCGGGCGATCTTTGCAACCCACCCAAAAAATTCCGAGGTAAGCACTTGTTTGGAATTCATTGTTGGAATATATTTCTATGCCACAACTACAGTAGCATCCTGCCAGTAGATGGCAATGTTTGCAAGCGTGGCTCTATGGTATGCTCTATGGCTAGGCTCTTTTTGCTCTGAGTAGAGTTTCCTGTTACAGTTTAAACAGTTGAGCAGTAAAGCACATGGTGACTGTGCTCCTTGCTGTGCTATATAGGAACGGAATTTCTCACAATGCTAAAGACATTAAAAGGACATTGTAAATAACAACCAATTGTAGTAATTGTCATTGTTGTTAGTCATGTTACAACAGAGATTCTCTAGAGTCCTTCAAAGGTGTTGGGAATATACCTCCAAGTAATTTCCACCAGTAGTAGCCAGGATAATTAGGTAGTCTTGAGTATTTCTACTTGGGCAACATTAAGGGGGAAGCTCGCTCTGAATTATTCATGCAGATAGTCCTTGATTTACAACATTCGTTTAACAACTGTTTGAAGTTACAACGGTGCTGAAAAAACGCTACTTCTCAGGCTTATGACTGGTCCTTGGACTTACGTCTGATCCTGCATGGTCACCTGATCACAATTTGGGCATGTCCCACCATTTACCACTCCGGTTGTTATGTCCTAAGATCACGTGACTGCAATTTGTGTCCCTTTTTGGGCTGATTTCCAGCAAAAAAAGAAGAATGCCCATTTATAAGAATGGCTTCACACATACGCATAACCCCTTAACGGTTGCAGTGATTCATTTAACGACTGCCGCGAAAATGGTTGCAAAAACTGTAAAATCCGACTCGACTTACGACCACAATTGGGGAAATGTCCGCCCCTCTTGTGGTCATAAGTCAAGAAGGATCTGTAGAAGTTTCTAAAAAGGAGAACAGGAGGTGGTGGGGGGGAATAGCTGACCAAAGGCTCCTCTACCTTATATAAAATCGGCTCGTCAGAAAAAGTGCTACTTAATTCCTTTTTGTTTCCCCAAGGTTTTTATTCGTAGCTCTGCTGTTGGTCAGTAAATATTATCTTCCTTTTTTTAAATCTTAAGGACACAGAAATTACCTGTTCGGAAAGTTTTACAAGGTTGATTTAACTAGTTGGATCCTTAGTGGGAATTTAGGCGTGTCTAACAATTCCGTCAGCGTCAAAACGGTGCCAAATTTTACCTGTTATGCCAAAAGTGGTTTTTTTTCCCCCCAAAGGCGACTCCGTTGCCTTTGTTTTTCCTTGAAGATGTTTTGCTCCTCACCCAAGAAGCTTCTTCAGTTTAGAATGGAGGAAGCTCCTGGGATGAGAAGGGAAATGTCTTCAAGGGAAAACAAAGAGAGTCCGATTGCCTTTGGGGGAAAAAAAAGCACCTTTGGGAAAACCATGACTGAGAATCCCCATAGACATTTCCCTGTTATCATTTTCCCCTACTATACGGTTAATTGTGACTCCGGCAATTAATTTTGTAGCATTTTGTTTTCTTTTTTAAAATCATGTTAAGAAGAGGTTGGACAACCATTTGTCTGAAATGGAATAGGGTTTTCCTGCCTGAACTGGGGGTTGGACTAGAAGACCTCCAAGGTCCCTTCCAACTGTTCTCTTCTCTTCTAGTTCTGTTCATTCTTATTCTATTCTATTCTATTCTGCTCTACTCTACTCTACTCTACTCTATTCCTATTCCTTTTCCATTCCAGTTCTAGTTCTGTTCTGTTCTGTTCTATTCTATTCTATTCTATTCTATTCTATTCTATTCTATTCTACTCTACTCTACTTACTCT
>NW_028261389.1:79926418-79961418 GCF_051295495.1 Thamnophis sirtalis
GGAGAGAAGCAACTTAGAACTAAGGAGAAATTTCCTGACAGTGAGAACAATTAATCAGTGGAACATCTTTCCTCCAGATGTTGTGAATGCTCCAAAACTGGAGGTTTTCAAGAAGATGTTGGACAACCATTTGTCTGAAACGGTATAGGGTTTCCTGCCTAGGCAGGGGGTTGGACTAGAAGACCTCCAAGGTCCCTTCCAACTCCTCTCTTCTCTTCTCTTCTCTTCTCTTCTAGTTCTGTTCATTCTTATTCTACTCTACTCTACTCTACTCTACTCTACTCTACTCTACTCTACCTACTCTACTCTACTCTACTCTACTCTATTCCTATTCCTATTCCTATTCCTATTCCTATTCCTATTCCTATTCCTATTCCTATTCCTATTCCATTCCATTCCATTCCATTCTATTCTAGTTCTGTTCATTCTTATTCTACTCTACTCTATTCTATTCTATATTCTATATTCTATATTCTATATTCTATATTCTATATTCTATATTCTATATTCTATATTCTATATTCTATATTCTATATTCTATATTCTATATTCTATATTCTATATTCTATATTCTATATTCTATATTCTATATTCTATATTCTATATTCTATATTCTATATTCTATATTCTATATTCTATTCTATATTCTGTTCTATTCTATTCTATATTCTATTCTATATTCTATTCTATATTCTATTCTATATTCTATTCTATTCTATTCTATTCTATTCTATTCTAAAGCCATTCTTTAAATGTTGGTTTTGCTTTTCAGATTGTCTTTTCAAAGTATGTCCCATGAACCGGTATTCCGCACAGAAACAATATTGGAAAGCGAAGCAGGCCAAACAGGGTAATCACACTGAAGCGGCCCTCTTAAAGAAATTACAAGTAAGGACCTTTTGGTAGTTCTGATTCCATTGTTTCCCCTCTTTCCAATGACTTCTGATGCCGTCTTTTTCTCCCCCCCCCACTTATTTTTCCTCTTTAGATAATACGTATATAGGTGATGGCTACTCCCCCTAATCTACGCTTTAGCTGTGTCTCGTACGTTTTGCAATGCCGTGTCTTCTTACGCTGTTTGTAAAGCATTCATGTACATTAAGGGAAATTTACAAATGAATGGTTAAAAAAATAAAAAAGACAAGAAATTACAAGAGGCTCCTAGCGCCTGGCTGTAGCATGCGAAGCTTTGTTTTGTCTAAAAGGTGGTTGGTTTAGAAACCACCATGGGTTACGTTCTTACGTCCCACCAAGCCAAAAGGAACGGAGTCACATTTTGTTTGGTGTGGTTTAGAAGAGACGTTTTTAGAACCTCAGCAACTTTAAGAATTCTGGAAGTTAAACCTTGTTGGCCAGGAGGCGCCTCTGGTGCTCTCTGAGTTTGGTGGCTTCCTTGCAGATGTTTCGTTACCCTAACTAGGGAGCTCCATCAGTGCTTAGACTACATTTGCACTGATGAAGTTACCTAGT
The DNA here is from genome assembly GCF_051295495.1 of Thamnophis sirtalis. Classification (NCBI taxonomy): domain Eukaryota; kingdom Metazoa; phylum Chordata; class Lepidosauria; order Squamata; family Natricidae; genus Thamnophis; species Thamnophis sirtalis. The sequence goes on from NW_028261389.1 coordinate 79,927,889, forward strand.
TAGGGTAATGAAAGGCCTGTAGGAAAACGGTCAAGCTCATTGAGCACCCAGCACCCCACAGTTCAAATCTCTGAGCAAAATCCCCTTCCTTCTAGCACTGATGATGTTTCCTAGTTGGGTCATGAAACGTCTACAAGAAAACCGCCAAGCTCAGAGAGCACCAAGGACCCCACAGTTCTCCTCCTATTCCTCCTCCTCCTCCTCCTCCTCCTCCTCCTCCTCCTCCTCCTCCTCCTCCTCCTCCTCCTCCTCCTCCTCCTCCTCCTCCTCCTCCTCCTCCCTTCTAGCACTGATGATGTTTCCTAGTTGGGTCATGAAACGTCTACAAGAAAACCGCCAAGCTCAGAGAGCACCAAGGACCCCACAGTTCTCCTCCTATTCCTCCTCCTCCTCCTCCTCCTCCTCCTCCTCCTCCTCCTCCTCCTCCTCCTCCTCCTCCTCCTCCTCCCTTCTAGCACTGATGATGTTTCCTAGTTGGGTAATGAAATGTCTTCAAGGAAACCACCAAGCTCAGAGAGCACCAAGGACCCCACAGTCCTCCTCCTCCTCCCCCCTCCTCCTCCCCCCCTCCTCCTCCTCCTCCTCCTCCCTTCTAGCACTGATGATGTTTCCTAGTTGGGTCATGAAACGTCTACAAGAAAACCGCCAAGCTCAGAGAGCACCAAGGACCCCACAGTTCTCCTCCTATTCCTCCTCCTCCTCCTCCTCCTCCTCCTCCTCCTCCTCCTCCTCCTCCTCCTCCTCCTCCTCCTCCTCCTCCTCCTCCTCCTCCTCCTCCTCCCTTCTAGCACTGATGATGTTTCCTAGTTGGGTAATGAAATGTCTTCAAGGAAACCACCAAGCTCAGAGAGCACCAAGGACCCCACAGTCCTCCTCCTCCTCCCCCCTCCTCCTCCCCCCTCCTCCTCCTCCTCCTTCTTCCCTGGCTTCAGCTGATAAGGAGGAGAACTTGTGGCTTAATGGCTAAGACGTTTGCCTAAGATGTAATATAGCACAGGTTCGAATCCCAGTAAGGGTATGGCTAGCTGATGAGAGCTAAATAGCTTAAAATAGATCTATACTAGTCTCCCTTTATTTATCAGCACAAATACAACACCCACCCACACACACGCACGCGCACACACACACACACACACACACACACACACATATATATACCAATTTTTGATTACTTCCTTATTAAAATTATTTATCAACAACAGGATATCTTTATAATATATCTAGAGGCTAATCTTGAGGGCCATCTTGAGCTTCAAAACTCCTCAAGGAGAGAAGCCTAGAGTAATCTAGAACTAAGGACGAACTTCCTAACAGTGGGAACAATTAATCAATGGAACGACTTGCCACCAGAAGTTGTGAAATGTTCCAACACTGGAGGTTTTGAAAAAGAGATTGGGCAACATTTGTGTGAATGGTAGAAGGTCTCCTGCTTTAACGGGTGTGTGTGTGTTGGACTAGATGACCTCCAAGGTCCCTTCTAACTCTGTGACTCTGCTAATAATTCAGCTCAACCAATTGCCTTGCAGCATGCAGCTGAACTGGAACAGAAGCAGAACGAGAGCGAGAACCGGAAGTTGCTGGGGGAAATTGTGAAATACAGCAACGTGATCCAGGTGTGTCTTTCGAAAGCCACAAAGGGATCGGGTGTCCATCATCCAGTGGGCGGATCCAGAAAAAAGGAAAAAACCTCCCGGGACATTATTTTGCCAGGAGTATACAAACTTTATTGAACAAACCACATTGGCATAGAAGAAGCAAAACCAGCTCTGGGTTTCCCCGTGCAAAAGCAAGCATAGTCAATTCCCCTCATACACACACACATTCCCCCACGGGCCACCCACAATCCATTACGTCCACCAATCCCTTCTGTTCATTTTGGTATGGGAACTGGCAGGCCATGCTGGGGCTGATCAGGGTGTCCTTGAAAGGGGGAAGCAGTGCCTCATGGGAAACAACAATGCTTGGAGGCCATTCCCCCCCCCCATTCCATTTTATTCCATTTTCTACTTCTGTTCTATTCTATTCTATTCTACATTCTATTCTATGTTCTATTGCTTTCTTATTTCCTATTATTTGCTATTTCTTTTCCTATCCTATCCTGTTCTTCTATTCTATTCTATTCTATTTCTTATGCTAATCTATTTCTTATTCCATTCTATTCCATTTTCCAATTCTGTTCTGTTCTGTTCTATTCTATTCTATTCTACATTCTATTCTATTCTACATTCTATTCTTTTCTTATTTCCTATTATTTGCTATTTCCTTTCCTTTCCTATCCTGTCCTGTCCTGTCCTTCTATTCTATTCTATTCTATTCTATTCTATTCTATTCTATTCTATTCTATTCTATTTCTTATGCTAATCTATTTCTTATTCCATTCTATTCCATTTTCCAATTCTGTTCTGTTCTGTTCTATTCTATTCTATATTCTATTCTTTTCTTATTTCCTATTATTTGCTATTTCCTTTCCTTTCCTATCCTGTCCTGTCATTCTATTCTATTCTATTCTATTCTATTCTATTCTATTCTATTCTATTCTATTCTATTCTATTTCTTATGCTAATCTATTTCTTATTCTATTCCATTTTCCAATTCTGTTCTGTTCTATTCTATTCTATTCTACATTCTATTCTATAAGGATGGGAGGTTGAGTCAACCTTGAGCCGGTCAGTATCGAACTCCTGGCAGTGGGCAGAGTTTAGCCTGCCATACTGCATTCTAACCACTGCGCCACTTCGGCTCCTAAATTAAGCCAGTTCGTGCTGTGGTTAGCCAAGTGCTTCAGCCCGTTCCCTCCAAAGGTAGTTGGCCAAAATCAAGAGATTTCCTCCCGTTCTAGTAGTGTAGAAAACATCTTCAGCAAATGGGGTTGAGTTTGGGTCGAATCTTAAGCGGACGGTTGAGTTTGAACGCACGAACCTTTATTTCTTTTCCTCCCCGACAGCTGCTTCATATCAAGAGCAACAAATATCTCACCGTCAATAAGAGATTGCCAGCCTTGTTGGAAAAGAACGCCATGCGGGTCTCTTTGGATACCGCCGGGAACGAAGGCTCCTGGTTCTACATCCAGCCCTTTTGGAAACTGCGAAGCGAAGGGGACAACGTAAGTGAGCGAAACACGAAGGTGCTGGGATGTTGGTGTACTTCGCCCCGTGTCCTGCATGCAGATTCTACATGGGGCTACCCTTGAAAAGCGTTCGGAGACTACAGCTAGTCCAGAAAGCAGCCGTGCGAGCGATATTGGGTGTACCGAGATACACCCATATTACACCTGTCCTCCGCGAGCTGCACTGGCTACCAATTGGGCTCCCTCTGGAACGAGCTCCCCGTGGAGATTCGAACCCTTACCACCCTCCAGGCCTTCCGCAAAGCCCTTAAAACCTGGCTGTTCCGACAGGCCGGGGGCTAAAGAGCTTTTGCCCCCCCCTCGAATGGTATGGTTGTTGTGTGTTTTAAATTGTGTTTTGTTATGTTCGTCTTTTTATCCCCTGTCTGTACCCCCTTCCCTGACTGAATTGTGAGCCACCCTGAGTCCCCTTCGGGGAAAAGGGCAGCATATAAATGAAATAAATCCAAATCCAAGGAAAAAAATTCTAGTTTCATTTTTAATCTCCATTTTCAGAATTTTCTGTATTAAAATTTGACTCATACTCCCATTTTTTTTTCTTTCTAAAAAGTCCCTTCTTTACTTTGACGTTTCCAACATTCATTTGACATACTTCTTAATATTGTCTTCCTGATTCTTCCTCCAGCTGAATTGTAATTGCGGATTCAATCCTGCAGGTTTCTTTTGCTAATACTTTCTCTGCCCTGACGTAGCTGTAAGTTATTTCCTTTTCCCCCTTCAGCATGGCATGAAGTGCATCCTGCATTAAGTACGACTGTCGTGTGTAGTCAAAAGCTCGTGATCTTATTGTGGGTGTTCTGGTTTGTAAGGAGCAGCACAATAAGACATTTGCACAAGCGAACATCTGAGTGAGTTTTGCCTGTGATTGTTCCACTTTCCAATCTGCCACAAGAAAACCAGAGAAAAATCCATGGAATTCGTATCATTCATCGGGGTGGATAAAAAATGATGATTAACACACACCCCCGGATCAGATTTTTTTTTGTTTAAATCAGATTTTTCAAAAAAAAAATTAAATCAGACTTAAAAAAAAATTAAATCAGATTTTTTAAAAAATCAGATTTAAAAAAACATTAAATTAGATTTTTTTAAAAAATTAAGTCAGATTTTTTAAAAAATTAAATCAGATTTTTTTAAAAATTAAATCAGATTTTTAAAAAAAATTAAAGCAGATAAATTATGTCAGATTTTTTAAAAAATTAAATCATATTTAAAAAAAATTAAATAAGATTTTTTAAAAAAATTAAATCAGATTTTTTAAAAAAAATAAATAAGATTTTTTAAAAAAATTAAGTCAGATTTTTTAAAAAATTGAATCAGATTAAAAAAAATTAAATAAGATTTTTTTAAAAAATTAAATTAGATCTTTTTAAAAAATTAAGTCAGATTTAAAAAAAATAAATCAGATTTTTTAAAAAAATAAATCGGTTTTTAAAAAAAAATTAAGTCAGATTTTTTTAAAAAAGTAAATCAGATTTAAAAAAAATTAAATCAGATTTAAAAAAAATTAAATCAGATTTTTTGGATTTTTATCCAATTTATTTTAATAAAATGTTTTTGGAATAAAAATCTATCTAAAGATAGCTTTCTACTTAAGATACATTCATAATTTAGTTTATTCAGCACGAAATGGAGCTTAGTTACGTAGCAGGAGGCTGTAGATTTCTGCAATATTGACATTTTTGGTCCCCTCATTCAAATGAATCCAAGCTTTGCCAGCTGAGATAACATGCATTGCATTGATGCATTCACACAATTTCACAGCAGAGGTGATCGCTGCCCTTTAAAAATTACGATTTAAATCGATTGAAATCAAGCCTTTTTTTTTTACTAGTGATTTAAATCATGATTTAAATAGACTTGATTTAAATCAAATCCACCCTGTCATTCGTTTTGAGGGGTTTTTTTGCTACTTACTTGCCCGTCAACCAATCACAAACTACAAATGATGTATTTTAAGTTTGAACGTGTTGGTAAATTTGGTTAAAACCTTGTTTCCCAGAAGTTTTGGAACTGACTATGCTGCATTACAAGGAGTGCCACCACTTGTTTTCAGTGCTCTGTTGTGGGTGCTTCGGTGCAGTTGCAACTTTGCGCTTGTCACAAACTGCCCTTGCATGCGTGCTTGGCTATTTCTCTCTGTTGAAGAAAATGCGTGTGGAATTGCACGAGTCGGAAAATGCATGATGTGTGAAGCCCTTGTTGCTCTATGAGTTTGGTCGTTTTAAGTCCATAAATGCTACAGAATCCCCAGAAGCCTCTGGCATTGGACACATCAGCCATCAGCAGGCACAGGAGCAACGTTTACACCCCATTGGAGAGAGACAATTAAAAAAAAAAACTAAGAAGGAAAAATAAAAGAGCGAAACATCACCTCACCAGCAATCAACACGCAGATTAGTAGAGATGAGCACCAGGATTAATACCAGACTAATCAAGCATCAAATGATACCTTTAATAAGGAAAACCAAGAATGCTCCTACCTACCATGATAGGACAAGCCGTTTGGATGTAAACAGAGAGCAAACGCCTTCCATTCTGGCACTGATGATGTTTCCTAGTTGGGTAATGAAACGTCTGCAAGAAAACCACCAAGCTCAGAGAGCACCAAGGACCCCACAGTCCTCCTCTTCCTCCTTCTCCTCCTCCTCCTCTTCCTCCTTCTCCTCCTCTTCTTCCTCCTTCTCCTCCTCCTCTCTGCAAATCCCTCTCCCTCTAGCACTGATGATGTTTCCTAGTTGGGTAATGAAACGTCTACAAGAAAACCATCAAGCTCGGAGAGCACCAGGGACCCTACAGTCCTCCTCCTCCTCTTCTTCTTCCTCCCTCTCCTCCTCCTCTGCCTCCTTTTCCTTCTCTTCTTCTTCTTCCTCCTCCTCCTCCTCTCTGCAAATCCCTCTCCCTCTAGCACTGATAATGTTTCCTAGTTGGGTAATGAAACATCTGCAAGAAAACCACCAAACTCAGAGTCCATCAAGGACCCCACAGTCTTCCTCCTCTTCCTCCCTCCTCCCCCCTTTTCATTCTCCATTCCACAAACCCTTTGAGTACTGATGATGTTACCTCGGATGGTAATGAAACGTTTGCAAGAAAGCCACCCAGCTCAGAGAGCACCAAGGACCTTACAGCCCTCCTCCTCTTCCTCTTCTTCCTCCTCTCCTCCTCCTCCCTCCTCTCTTCCCCCCTTTTCATTCTCCATTCCACAGAACCCACTCCATTCTGAAGGAACATGAAAAAAATCGCGAAATACCAGGACTTAAAAATCGAAATTCAATGACTATGGCACAAACCAGCAGTGGTAATTCCAGTGGTAATTGGCACACTGGGTGCTATTCCAAAAGCACTGGAATTACATTTAAGACAGTTAAAAATTGACAAAATCACCATCAGTCAAATGCAAAAAGCCGCACTGCTTGGATCCGCACGCATATTACGAAAATACGTTACGACGTCCTAGGCCCCTGGGTGGGGCCCGGCTAGTAACCAATGCCAAATCCGGCGAAACAACTGGCCGCTGTGATACAATTGTGTAATAATAATAATATCCAAGCAGTGTGGCTTTTTGCATTTGACCGATGGTGATTTTGTCAATTTTTAAGCACTGGAATTACATTTAAAACAGTTAAAAATTGACAAAATCACCATTGGTCAAATGCAAAAAGCCGCACTGCTTGGATCTGCACGCATATTACGAAAATACGTTACGACGTCCTAGGCCCCTGGGTGGGGCCCGACTAGTAACCAATGCCAAATCCGGCGAAACAACTGGCCGCTGTGATACAATTCTGTTGTTGCAATAATAATAATAATAATAATTGAAGGATAACACGCGACTCTTTTTATAACTTCAGATTCTTGTCGGAGATAAAGTCGTCTTAATGCCGGTTAACGCGGGGCAGCCGTTGCACGCCAGCAAAATTGAACTCTTAGACAATCCAGGATGCAAGGAGGTGGGTTTGAATGAGGATTTAGGCCTCTAACCAGGTTTGTTTTGGAAGGTTGCAGTCAAGGCGTCGTCACCCCAGGTGAAGGCTTGTTACGAAAAGAGCAGATCAGGGGCCCACTTCCCTGTTGTCCCTGGCATCCTGCGTGGTCTGGCAGTCCTTGTGTTACAAACAGTCCATTTAGTGACCGTCGCTGAAGAACGGGACTTTTTTTCCCGCACTTATGACCTAGAACATCAAATTCAGACGCTTGACAACTGGTTCACATTTAATATTTATTTATTTTTTAAAGTTTTTTTTTAATTTTTCCAGTTTCATAACATATAATCACATGTATACTATTACATAGCCAACATCCTATTGTATTATTAAATGTTTACATCAATTCACTTTACCAACAACTCCCCAAAACCAATTATTGGCTCTTCTGCTCTCCATACTCCATATTTGTACCTTATCCATCACTTTCTTCTCCCTCTCTCCTCCTCCTCCCTACCTCCTTTCTTCCTTCTGTCATCCTTCTCTTCTCTACTTCCCCTTCCTCTCTCCTTCTCCTCCCTCCCCTTTCCACTCCTCCTTTCTCTCCTTCTCTTCCCTACCTCCTTTCTTCCTTCTGTTATCCTTCTCTTCTCTACTTCCCCTTCCTCTCTCCTTCTCCTCCCTCCCCTTTCCACTCCTCCTTTCTCTCCTCCTCTTCCCCCCTCCTGCCCTCTCTCCTATCCCTCTCTTCTTCCCTACCTCCCTCCTCTAATTCACACTCTTCAATTCATTTACTTGGTATATTTCAGCCTCTGAGCGAGCTCCATTTTATCTTTATGGTATTTATAATTCCTTTTCAGTATACATATTTAATTTGACATATATCTTCCTCCTTCTTTAAAAAAATAACAGAGAGAACAAAAAAGTATACATATATAATCATTGTGCTTTTAAACCACCCCCCAGCCTATTTTTGGCCGAGATGTAGACCTGGTTATAATTCCCAGCTATTCTCATCATTATATTTATATAATTATACATCCTTACATGCCCCCAATTTGTGATTCTGTCTTTAAATCTCAGTAGTTTCCCATTGTAAGTACATTTCATGTTCCCTCTCCATTTTTCCATATCTTGGATTAGATTACTCTTTTGTATTATTATAAATTTGTATTCATTTATTTTACAACTCCTCCTTCTTTACATACTGTAGAAAGTGTATCAGCTGGTTACAAAAGGCTTTTGTGCATCTCTTCCACCGTCATCAAACATAATTCATATTAATTCAAGTATCTTAACTCAAATATTTACTATATTAACATCATCATACCTCCACTTTTATTTGACTATAGTTATTTAAACATCCTTCATCCTTAAATATACCAAGATTCCATACATAAACCACATACTGGCATTTCATTTACTTATTTGCAAAATCCTCCATTAACATTAAATCCTCATATCCTGTTTTAGCTAAACATCCATGATATTTAATACCAAAATTTTCTAATCCTCCATGTATATAATTTATTATCATTATCCTTTCTTTATTTAACTATATCCTATATCATAACATCCCCCGATTAGTTAATGGATTAGATTAGTCTTAAGTGTCTATAAATGGCAATCTTTCAATGTTCATTACAAATCCTTTAATCTACTATATAGAACAGTGTTTCTCAACCTTGGCGACTTTAAGTCCTGTGGACTTCAACTCCCAGAATCTGATTCTGGGAGTTGAAATCCACAGGACTTAAAGTCGCCATGGTTGAGAAACACTGATATAGAATAACAGCGGTAAACATCTCACTTTGTTCATCATCTTAGAAGTTCTCTATATGTCCATGTTTCATATATTTTGACCCATGCTTAATTGGTTTACTCTTATGACGGCCGCAGTGTCCCGGGGTTACGTGATTCCCCCCCCCCTTTGTGACCTTCTGATTGGCAAAATCAACGGGGAGGATGAATTCACTTAACAACTGGTCTTTGCTGTATTTTTCTTGAAGGCGTTTCACTTCTCATCCAAGAAGCTTCCTCAGTTCTAAATAACCGGTGAAGCATGTGAAGGATTTCTACTCTTCCCACCCTCTGTTGTCTTCTGAAAAAGAGAAAGGATTCACTTCTTGGATGAGAAGTGAAACGTCCTCCAGAAAAATCAGGAAAAAAATCCAGTGGTTGCCTAGAGAAAAACACCTTTTTGGTTTTCGTTGCCTATTACATCCTCGTGGCCACATTTATACCTATGGATGGGATTGAAATAAGAGATTACTGGGTGGCTGATTAAGTTAACATTAAGCCGGGTTCTGCTGAAGTATCTCCAGATATATAACTTTACTTTTAAAATATTTTTAGCAGCTTCATTTGAAGGTGGTTTTTTGTTATTTTCCGATATAGCATCAAGTCCTGATGAGGACAATGGACAGTTTTACAGGAAGAAAGTTATTCTAAGGAAAATGGATATATAAAACAGAGATGGGGGAACAGTCATTTTTCAGAGTGTAACATGATAAGACATGGTGGCTCAGTGACTAAGACGCTGAGCTTGTCGATCAGAAAGGTCGGCATTACAGCGGTTCGAATCCCTAGCGCTGCATAACGGAGTGAGCTCCCGTGACTTGTCCCAGCTTCTGCCAACCTAGCAGTTCGAAAGCACGTAAAAAATGCAAGTAGAAAAACAGGAACCACCTTTGGTGGGAAGGAAACTGTGTTCCATGCGCCTTTAGCGTTGAGTCATGCCGGCCACATGACCACGGAGACGTCTTCGGACAGCGCTGGCTCTTCGGCTTTGAAACGGAGGTGAGCACCGCCCCCTAGAGTCAGGAACGACCAGCACATACGTGCGGGGAGAAACTTTACTTCTACCTTAACATGATAGAAACCTTTTTATGTGGTTGTTTCATAACCTTGCTTACAATTCTCCGTCTTCTTGAATGCAGGTGAATGCAGTAAATTGTAACACCAGTTGGAAAATCACCTTGTTCATGAAATTTAGTTGCTACAGAGAGGATGTGCTTAAAGGTGTAAGTGTCTTTTTCTTCATTCTTATAAAATTTATTCGTTTCCAGAGCTCCTCGTTTTAGCTATTTTTACGATCGACAAAGTAATGTTTCCGGTTGTTCTGAAACCTATCTTTGATAGGAGGGTCGTTCTGGATTCCTGCTTATCCGTCTTCAAAAATGATTGAAATGATTTCCACAGCATCCTACATTTTCTTCCATCCTTGTCAGGAAGTGGAATAGACTCGGAAGGCCACGAAGGAGAAGGCGGCATCTAGTCTTCCGTGGCTTCACAGCGGTGAACTTTTCCACCAGGATCCTGGTGGCAAATTGACCACGTTTTGATAATCATCATTTCCTCTCTCTACCCAAAATAAAAAGGAGTTTGTGGGAAGTGTTTGTAAGGCCAATTTGTTCATCTTTTTAAAGCACTCTGCCCTGGCAAGATTGTGTCCCCTGGTGTTCCTCAATCTGACTCTGACTTTTAACTCTCTCTCCATGAAAAAACAACATAAAATGGCATTTTGGGTTTTAGATCTTCCAGGAATATCACCTGATGATCTTCTACCCCCCCCCCCCCGCAGAGATTTGGGATCTCTCCCGAATTTTATGGATAGAAAAACTATAAATTGGTATTTATCCAACTTTCTCTCTCTCTCTCTCTCTCTCTCAATCTTTCTCTCTCAATCTCTCTCTCTCAATCTTTCCAATTCTCTCTCGCTCTCTCTCAATCTTTCTCACTCTCAATATCTCTCAATCTCTCCCCCCCTCTCGCCCTTCCTCCCTCTCTCTCAATCTTATTCTCATTTGCTCTCTCTTTTTCAATCTCTTTCTCAATCTTTCTCTCAATCTCTTTCTCTCTTTTTGTCTCAATCTTTCTCAATCTCTCTCTCATTCTCTCTCTTTCAATCTTTCTCTCTCAATCTCTCTCAATGTCTCTCCCTCCCTCCCTCTCATTCTCATTCTCTCTCTCTCTCAATCTTTTTCTTTCTCAATCTTTCTCAATCTCTCTTTCTGACTCTCATTTTTTCTCTCTCAATCTCTCTCTCTCTCTCTCTCAATCTTACTCTCTCAATATCTCTTAATCTCTCCCCCTCTGTCACCTTCCCTCTCTCTCAATCTTATTCTCATTTGCTCTCTCTTTTTCAATCTCTTTCTCAATCTTTCTCTCAATCTCTTTCTCTCTTTTTCTCTCAATCTTTCTCAATCTCTCTCTCATTCTCTCTCTTTCAATCTTTCTCTCTCAATCTCTCTCAATGTCTCTCCCTCTCATTCTCATTCTCTCTCTTTCTCAATCTTTTTCTTTCTCAATCTTTCTCAATCTCTCTTTCTGACTCTCATTTTTTCTCTCAATCTCTCTCTCTCTCTCTCTCAATCTTACTCACTCTCAATATCTCTTAATCTCTCCCCCTCTCTCCCCTTCCCTCTATCTCATTCTTATTCTCATTTGCTCTCTCTTTTTCAATCTCTTTCTCTCTCAATCTTTCTCTCAATCTCTCTCTCATTCTCTGTCTTTCAATCTCTTTCTCTCTTAATCTCTCTCAATGTCTCTCCCTCCCTCCCTCTCATTCTCTTTCTCTCTCTATCTCTTTCTCAATCTTTTTCTCTCTCAATCTTTCTCAATCGCTCTCTCTCTCTTTCTGTCTCTCATTTTTCTCTCTCTCAATCTTTCTCTCTCTATATATATATATATATCTTACTCACTCTCAATATCTCTTAATCTCTCCCCTTCCCTCTCTCTCATTCTTATTCTCATTTGCTCTCTCTTTTTCAATCTCTTTCTCTCTCAATCTTTCTCTCAATCTCTTTCTCTCTTTTTCTCTCAATCTCTCTCTCATTCTCCCTCTTTCAATCTCTTTCTCTCTTAATCTCTCTCAATGTCTCTCCCTCCCTCCCTCTCATTCTCTCTCTCTCTCTTTCTCAATCGTTTTCTCTCTCAATCTTTCTCAATCTCTCTCTCTCTTTCTGTCTCTCATTTCTCTCTCTCTCAATCTCTCTCTCTCAATCTTTCTCAATCTCCCCCTCCCTCCCCCCTTCTCTTTTTCTTTCCATCTATTCAGGGAGATGTTGTCCGATTGTTCCATGCCGAACAGGAGAAGTTTCTGACCTGCGATGAATACCAGCAGAAGCAACACATTTTCCTTCGCACAACTTTGAGGCAGTCGGCCACCTCGGCAACGAGTTCGAAAGCCCTGTGGGAAATAGAGGTATTTTTGGGCTGGAGGCAGAGAAACTCCCTAGCTGGGCTCTATGTTCCTTGTAACCTCTTTAATCCGCACTGATATCCCCAAATATTTTGAGAAGGAACCCCCTGAATCAATGGAAGCTTTGCCTTGTCCTTTTAATACAACTGGCCTTCCACTTATGATCACAATGGAGCCCGAAAACATCTGCTGTTAAAACTTATCTTTCCCTCCTTCTCCCTCTGTTTTTCTCTATCTCTCCTCCCTCTGCCTCTCTGCTTCCCTCCCTCCCTCTCCCTCCTTCCTTCTCCTTCTGTTTTCCCCTCCCTCCCCTCCCTCCCTCTCCCTCTGCTTTACTCTCTCCCTCTGTTTTCCTCTCTCTCCTCCCTCTCTCTTCTTCCCCCTCTCTCCCTCCTTCTGTTTCCTCTCTCTCCTCCCTCCCTGTCCCTCCCGCTCCCTGCCTCCCTCTCCCTCCCTCCTTCTCCCTCTGTTTTTCCTCTCCTCCCTCTCTCTTCTTCCCTCTCTCTCCCTCTTCCTCCTCCTGTTTTCCTCCCTCTCTTCTTCCCGCCCTCTCCCTCTGCTTTACTCTCTCCCTCTGTTTTCCTTTCTCTCCTCCCTCTCTCTTCTTCCCTCTCTCTCCCTCCTCCTCCTGTTTTCCTCTCTCTCTCCTCCCTCCCTGTCCCTGCCTCCCACCGCCTCCCTCCTTCTCCCTCTGTTTTTCCTCTCCTCCCTCTCTCTTCTTCCCTCTCTCTCCCTCTTCCTCCTCCTGTTTTCCTCTCTCTCTCCTCCCCCTCCCTCTCCCTCCCTCCCCCTCCCTCCTTCTCCCTCTGTTTTTCCTCTCCTCCCTCTCTCTTCTTCCCTCTCTCCCCCTCCTCCTCCTCCTTCTGTTTTCCTCTCTCCTCCCTCCCTCTCCCTGCCTCCCTCCCCCTCCCTCCTTCTCCCTCTGTTTTTCCTCTCTCTCTCCCCTCCCTCCATGCCCCACCCTCTCTCTCCTTCCTCCCTCTCTTTTCCTCTCTCTCTCTCTCTCTTTCCCTCTCTCTCCCACCCCGGTGTTGTTGACACGGGGATAAATCAGGTAGAATCCCACTGTTGTTGCCATGTTTGACCCCCCCCCCCCCGTGTGCTTGTTCTGCAGGTGGTGCACCACGATCCTTGCCGTGGGGGTGCCGGACAGTGGAACAGCCTGTTCAGGTTTAAACACCTGGCGACTGGAAACTACTTGGCTGCTGAAGTAAGGAACACGATGATTTTGAACGCCTGAGTAAGATCGGTGGGGGTTTAAACAAGGCCAATGTAAAGGTCTTTTTCATCAGGGATTTCCTGTGGATCGTGGGGGGGGGGCATGGAAGGAGAGAGATTGCATTGCTGTTGGTTGTTCTCAGTTGTGTCCGGCTCTTCGCGACAACGTGGATCACAAAATGCCAGCCCCCCTCCGCCCCCCCCAGTGTTCCACTGTCTTCTGGAGTTTGACCAAATCCATGCTCATTGCATCCATGACCCCACCTAACCATCCCATCCTCTGCTCTTCCCCTTCTCCTTTGGCCTCCCACCTTCCCTGAACTCAGGGTCTTCTCCCAGGAGTTCTCTCTCCTTGTGTGGTGGCCAAAGTTTGGTCCTTGGTGCCCTCTGAGCTTGGCTGTATTCTTGCAGACTTTTCATTACCCAACTAGGTAACATCATCAGTGCTAGAAGAGAGGGAGAGTTATTGGGGGGGGGAGGAGGAGGAGGAGGACAATGACTCTGGGGTCCTTGGTGCTCTCTGAGCTTGGTGGTTTTCTTGCAGATGTTTCATGACCCAACTAGGTAACCTCATCAGTGCTAGAAGGGAGAGGGATATACAAAGAAGAGGAGGACTGTGGGGTCCTTGGTGCTCTCTGAGCTTGGTGGTTTTCTTGCAGATGTTTCATGACCCAACTAGGTAACCTCATCAGTGCTAGAAGGGAGAGGGATATACAAAGAAGAGGAGGACTGTGGGGTCCTTGGTGCTCTCTGAGCTTGGTGGTTTTCTTGCAGATGTTTCATGACCCAACTAGGGAACATCATCAGTGCTAGAAATGAGGAGGAGGAAGAGGAGGAGGAGGAGGGAGGGGGAGGAGGAGGAGAAGAAGAAGGAGGAGAATTGTAGGGTCCTTGGTGCTCTCTGAGCTTGGTGGTTTCCTTGAAGACGTTTCATTACCCAATCAAGTAACATCATCAGTGCTAGAAGGGAGGAGGAGGAGGAGCAGAGGAGGAGGAGGGAGGAGGAGGAGGAGGAGGAGGAGGAGGAGGAGGAGGACTGTAGGGTCCTTGGTGCTGTCTGAGCTTGGTGGGTTTTTTTGCAGATGTTTCATGACCCAACTAGGAAACATAATAAGTGCTAGAAATGAGGAGGAGGAAGAGGAGGAGGAGGAGGAGGACTGAAGGGTCCTTGGTGCTCTCTGAGTTTTGTGGTTTTCTTGCAGATGTTACATGACCCAACTAGGGAACATAATAAGTGCTAGAAACAAGGAGGAGGAGGAGGAGGAGGACAATGACAATGAAAACAACAATGACAAAGACCCAACTAGGGAACATCATCAGTGCTAGAAATGAGGAGGAGGAGGATGAAGACTATGGGGTCCTTGATGCTCTCTGAGCTTGGTGGTTTTCTTGCAGACGTCTCCTGACCCAACTAGGTAACATCATCAGTGCTAGTCATTTCAACCCTGAGCTACAAATATTCTCCTTTATAGGCTATTGACGTCTGCCTGAAATTTTACGCCCTTAAATGTTTTGGAGAGGTTTAAGTTCGGCAAGATGGTAGACCCGAGGTTCATAAAAACCCTGAACCTCTAAAATCATCTGTTTTTTCTTCTATGATGTCCTTCCAGCTTGATGGACAATCATCAATCACTATGAGGGGCCCCTGGTGCTCTCTGAGCTTGGTAGTTTTCTTGCAAACGTTTCTTGACCCAACTCGGTAACTTCATCAGGGCTAGTAAAGAGTAGGGTTTGTGGTCAGTATTTAAGCTCCAGCTTCAATATCTGTCGTTGTAGTACGGTTGCAAATAATCCCGATCCTTCGAAAGAGCAATCAACAATAACAAAAATATAGGACCAGGTTGCATTTACATCTAACCTTTTGGTTACGTTGCTCTTCTTGATTATCTAACGGGGGGGGGGGAATATCTTAACCTGGTTACGTATTGCAAATTCTTTGAAACAAGGACTGCGCAAAAGGAAAGAGCAGTTTGCTTTTCTCTGAAGAAGATAAATTATAGCCGAACAGGAAAGCAAAAAAAAAGAACAGATAATATCAGAATTTACAGGAAAAAGCTGTAGGCCCTGAGGCCAGGGACAGAAACTTGAGGGCACAAGAAGATATAATCATAGGAAGAAATAAGGCACAGGGCGTAGACATTAAACTGCTCCAAACCCCTTCGACCTCACAGGATTAAAAGGCACAAATTATATGGATTTTAACCCCTTTATACCGTTTTGCGCGTCGTGGCGGCCCATGGAATACTTTGTGAAATCCACGCAGCGTGTCTTTTAATCCTGGGAGTCCGATCTGATTTGAGCATTTTAAATTATGTACATTTGTCCGGTTCCACCACAAAACTGCGGAGGACAAAATCGCGCTCGACGAAAGCGCGCATTTGACGCCATCACAGCACGACGAAAACATCGCGCTGTGATCGAAAAATGTAAAAATAAAGCGAAAACCTTACCCTAACCCCCCCAAACCTAACCCTAAACCTAACCCTAAACCTAACCCTTAACCTAACCCTAAATCTAACCCTAAACGTAACCCTTAACCTAACGCTAAACCTAACCCTAACGCTCTAAACCTAACCCTAACCCTTAACCTAACCCTAACCCTAAACCTAACCCTTACCTTTATGTGAATCAGCTTGCTTTAATTTTAATTTTATTTCAATTTTTAATTTTTTTCGTCGTGCTGTGATGACGTCAAATGCGCGCTTTCGTCGAGCGCGATTTTGTCCTCCGCGGTTTTGACGGGTCAGGCATTTGTCCTGGAGAGGTTTCCGTTTCATATGGGCAGTCCTCGGCATACACAGCTGAGCCCAAGATTCCCGTGGCTAAGCGAGACATGGGTTGAGGGAGTTGTGCCTCATTCGGACACAAGGAAGCTTCTTGGATGAGAAGCGAAACCTCTTCAAAGAAAAAAAGGCCAGAAAGTCCAGTTGCCTCTTGAAAAAAGCACCTGTGGGACAACCAGGACCTTGGATGACCGAGAATCTCCACAGGCAATATCTCAGAACGTATAAGTTGGAAGGTGTGAGGTGCAGAAGACCAGAGACACACATGAAGATCAACCTGTATTTAGAATTAGATAAGAGGTCAACAGGACTCAAGGAGAATTGGGTTTAGTTTGCTTGTGGCTACGTAGGAATTCTAGGCTGCTGCCCCATTTCACTCCGCCACTCCTTCTCCTACGGAAAAGTTTATTCATAAACCATCTAGCTCAACTTGTTTAATTCAGGAATCTAATCAACTACCCACAGAAAGGGGTTATCTAACCACCTTTTTTGAGAGCCTTCAATTAAAGCAGAGGTCATCAACTGGGGGGGTCCATGAGAAAAATTTGGTGCTCTGCTGAAAAATTATTAGCATTGCTTATATTGCACTAAATCGGGAGTCCTCAAACTACGGCCCCTGGGACGGATACGTGCAATGAACGCTTGTGTTGCTGCAGAGAGTCTCCCCCTTCGGGGTCTTTTTATGAGGGTTGGAGGGGGGCAGAAATTCCCACTTGGGGTCTGCTTCAGCCTCCTGGTGGGGGGCTTTGGGCAAAGGCTGGAGGGAAGAGTTGCTGGTGGCAAAGAGCCGGAGGGCCTCGTTCCAGTGGGACTGCATCATGGCCGGAAACTGGCTGACCATCTCAGCCTGCTGAGCCTCCAGGTGCTGACGCCTGGCCTTGCACTCCCACAGGCCTTCCCTCTGCTTGGAAAGCCTATGCTCGTAGTCCTCATTGAGGTGCTTCTGCTGAGCCTCCTTCTTGGCCAGATCCAATTTGAACCGAGCTGTTTTGCCAATTCTTTCTCCTGGTGGCTGCTTCGCTCCAGCAACTGCTTCCTGTTGGGGCCCCAAGGACCCCGTGTGGGGACAGGAGGAGTGGCTGGGAGGGGAGGGGTGAGTAGATGCTGGGCGAGGCGTCCCTCGATGTGAGTGACATCGAGTTGGCCAGGACAGTGGTGGGTTTCAAAAAAATTTCGAACCTACTCTGTGGGTGTGGCCTCCTTTGTGGGAGTGGCTTGCCAGCCATGTGACCTGGTGGGAGTGGCTTGCCAGCCATGTGTTTTCTTTCTTTCTCTCTTTCTTTCTCTCTTTCTTTCTCTCTTCCTTCCTTCCTTCCTTCTTTCCTTCCTTCTCTCTCTCTCTGTCTTTCCTTCCTTTTGTCTCTCTGTCCCTTTTTCCTTTTTTTCTTTCATCTCTCTCTTTTTCTTTCTTTTTATTTATTTATTTCTTCCTTTCTTTCTCTTTCTTTCTCTGTGTGAGTCTGTGTGTGTGTGTGTGTATGTGTGGGCGGGGCAGTGGTGGGTTTCAAGAATTTTTGGAACCTCTTCTGTAGGTGTGGCCTGCTTTCCGGGTCCACTGATGGAACCTCTTCTAACCGGTTCGGTAGATTTGATGAACCAGTTCTATTGAACTGGTGCGAACTGGCAGGAAACCACCTCTGGGCCAGGCCCACCCAGTCACATGATCACCTAGCCACGCCTACCCAGCCGGTCATTAGGCAGATCGTATTAGCGGTCCGCAGGATTTAAAATTATGAATTTACTGGTGACCCCTCTAATAAAATCCCCCAGAAACTGGTCACCTAACCACCCTTTTTGAGAGCCTTCAACAAGAGGTTCTCCATTGCTGTTGCCAGCCGACGGTTTCAATGCTTATTTCCAGGAAAATCCTCCCAGCCTTTGCCACAGACGTCCTTCCTTTGAATTTCAATGTCTCGGTCTTGTCAACCGTAAAGAGCTTATCTGGCCATACCAAATGTTTGTCGGTGGCGTTGAGGAAATTTGCGGGAAGGGCCGCTGAATTCTTTTCCTTTCGTTTGTCTTTTTCATAGCCACATCCGGCGTCTTTTCTTGTTGCTGGAAAAAAAAATGACATTGGGATTGGATTTTCATTATGGAATGATGTGGTTGAAATGAACCGTTGTGAATTTAATCGGCGCAGAGCCCCCTGTGTTGCGCCGATAACTTTCCGAATGAGAGAAATGCAAAGATGAGTCCATTCTTGGGCCCATCACGGCTACTTGCAAAAAAAAAAAGGTTTGGCTTATTGTTTTAAACCGGTGGCTGAATTGGCGAAAGGAAAGAGGAAAATGTAAAAACGGGTTCACCGACAAAAGGGTGAACGACAAAACCACGCTTGACTAAACCGCGTGTTCTAAAGTTCTCCGACGAATGAGCGCTGAATCGCTGAATTCTCTACTCTACTCTTCTCTACTCTACTTTACTCTATTATATTCTCTCCCCTTCACTTCTCAATCCTTCTCTTCTCTTTCCTATTCTTCTCTTCTCTCTTCTCTTCTCTTTCTTATTATCTTCTCTTCTCTTCCATTCCATTCCATTCCATTCTCTCCCCTTTGTTTCTTACTCCTTCTCTTCTCTTGCGTATTCTATTCTATTCTATTCTATTCTATTCTATTCTACTCTATACTCTATTATATTCTCTCCCCTTCGCTTCTCAATCCTTCTCTTCTCTCCTCTTTCCTATTCTTCTCTTCTCTCTTCTCTTCTCTTTCTTATCATCTTCTCTTCCATTCCATTCCATTCTATTCTCTCCCCTTTGTTTCTTACTCCTTCTCTTCTCTTCTCTTCTCTTCTCTTCTCTTCTCTTTCGTATTCTATTCTATTCTATTCTATTCTATACTCTACTCTACTTTACTCTATTATATTCTCTCCCCTTCACTTCTCAATCCTTCTCTTCTCTTTCCTATTCTTCTCTTCTCTCTTCTCTTCTCTTTCTTATTATCTTCTCTTCCATTCCATTCCATTCTATTCTCTCCCCTTTGTTTCTTACTCCTTCTCTTCTCTTCTCTTCTCTTCTCTTCTCTTTCGTATTCTATTCTATTCTATTCTATTCTACTCTATTCTATTATATTCTCTCTGCTTCTCACTCCTTCTCTTCTCTCCTCTTTCCTATTCTTCTCTTCTCTCTTCTCTTTCTTATTATCTTCTCTTTTCTTCCATTCCATTCCATTCTATTCTCTCCCCTTTGTTTTTTACTCCTTCTCTTCTCTTCTCTTCTCTTCTCTTCTCTTCTCTTCTCTTCTCTTCTCTTCTCTTCTCTTCTCTTCTCTTCTCTTCTCTTCTCTTCTCCTCTCCCATTCCATTCCATTCTCTCACCTTTGCTTCTCACTCCTTCTCTTCTCTTCCCTTCCCTTCCTTTTTGGAAACATTGAACAGGAAAAATATTTTTCTGCAAATAGGTACGATTCCAATTAGCGTGCTGATGGCAGTGTCCTTAGTCTACAGAAGTATTTGGACTCTGTTGTTTTATGTAAAATACAACAACCCCCAGCCTGTTTTGTGAGCCTTGAAGCAATTAAGCCAAAGGTACTAAACTCTATAATGTGTGGAGGGAAAAAACCACACACATACTTTCACTGGAATGTTGGAAACAAATTAGGCACATCGGTAATAAAACCGTCAGACACACGATACAACTTTGAAGCTGCCAAACAGAGTCTGAAAGCAGACAATTTTCCACAGAAAACGTTGAGTCTGGAAAACTTGGCAGGTTCTTTTTCCGTCTCTTGATTAGATCCCATCTGCATTCAGTTTTGGTCGTCACGACGTAGAAAAGATGTGGAGACTCTAGAAAGAGTGCAGAGAAGAGCAACAAAGATGATCAGGGGACTGGAGACTAAAACATACGATGAACGGTTGCAGGAACTGGGTATGTCTAGTTTAATGAAAAGAAGGACCAGGGGAGACATGATAGCAGTCTTCCAATATCTCAGGGGTTGCCACAAAGAAGAGGGAGTCAAACCCTTTTCCAAAGCACCTGAGGGTAGAACAAGACGCAGTGGGTGGAAACTAATCAATGAGAGAAGCAACTTAGAACTAACGAGAAATTTAATCAATTAATCAGTGGAGCAACTTGCCTCCAGAAGTTGTAAATGCTCCAACACTGGATGTTTTTAAGAAGATGTTGGAGAACCATTTGTCTGGAGTGGTGTAGGGTTTCCTGCCTGAGCAGGGGGTTGGGCTAGAAGACCTCCAAGGTCCCTTCCAACTCTGTTATTCTATTCTATTCTATTCTATTCTATTCTATTCTATTCTATTCTATTCTATTCTATTCTATTCTATTCCATTCCATTCCATTCCTATTCCTATTCCTATTTCTATTTCTATTCCTATTTCTTTTCTATTCTATTCTAAATTTACATTCTTAATCTCCACCTCTTTTTTTTTCCAGCCGCTGGTAAAATAGATTCCACGTCTGATAGTAACCTGCATCTTCTTTGTGTTTAATTTTCAACGTCCATCTGTCCATTTCTGCACAATCTAATCTCTCCGTCACTATCTCTTCATCTCGCAGTCCATCTTCGTTTTTCCAGTATTGTGCGAATATAATCCTCGCTGCTGTTAAAACACGCAATATTAAATCCACGCTCTTCTTACCAATTCCCCCCCCCCCCCACCGATCCTATAGCTAATAAGAACAGTTCAGGTTGAAAATCTAGACCTGAAATACAGTTGTTAATTGGCACATGGTGCAAACATTCCTATTACACCTATAGTACCAACCCTTTTGCCAGGACTTTGCTGGAGGTGAATGAGGGGAATTCACATTAGCTTAATAAAAAGGGGTTTGTCGGGACAAGGAATCAATCTGGTTTGGTGAATTCCTTATGTGTCCTTCCTGAGCAGAAAATCAGGCCGTACATTGAATCAGTTAGCCCAGTGGTTCCCAAACTTGGCAACTTTAAGACTTGTGGACTTCAACTCCCAGAATTCTCCAGCCAGCTCTGCTTGGCAAACTTGGCAACTTTAAGACTTGTGGACTTCAACTCCCAGAATTCTCCAGCCAGCTCTGCTTGGCAAACTTGGCCACTTTAAGACTTGTGGACTTCAATTCCCAGAATTCTCCAGCCAGCTCTGCTTGGCAAACTTGGCAACTTTAAGACTTGTGGACTTCAACTCCCAGAATTCTCCAGCCAGCTCTGCTTGGCAAACTTGGCAACTTTAAGACTTGTGGACTTCAATTCCCAGAATTCTCCAGCCGGCTCTGCTTGGCAAACTTGGCAACTTTAAGACTTGTGGACTTCAACTCCCAGAATTCTCCAGCCAGCTCTGCTTGGCAAACTTGGCAACTTTAAGACTTGTGGACTTCAATTCCCAGAATTCTCCAGCCGGCTCTGCTTGGCAAACTTGGCAACTTTAAGACTTGTGGACTTCAACTCCCAGAATTCTCCAGCCAGCTCCGCTGGCTGGAGAATTCTGGGAGTTGAAGTCCACAAGTCTTAAAGTTGCCAAGTTTGGGAACCACTGAGTTAGCCAATAAAATAATCGCAAAAATAAATAATCCCATTTAGGCTGGGTCTATTGTCCCCCTGCCCTTGCCAAAGAAACAAGGGCCCAAGGTAGCCTTGCAGCTGAAGGATTCCCAGGACAAGAAGTTTATCTCAAGTTTTTTTTTAAAATTTATCCTTAGGATAAAAAAATCTGTCCGCAATGAATGGTGGTTTTATTGACTGTACTCAGTGGAAAGATAACTTTATTTGCTTTTCTGGAAACACCGCCTGGCCAGCCTGATCGGGGTTGTTCTTGAAAGTCGTTTTGTTTGATAAATGAAGACTTTTAGGAGTCAAGGTTACGCGCTCTGTGGGTTTTGTTTTTGAAGCAAATCTGGGGTGGGGTGGGGGGGCGCCTGCCTTGCCAAGTTTATCTTGAACAAATAGATGGAAATTATGCCAGCAGGAGGCAGTGCCTACGCATTGCACAATTCATCTACTTCCTGGCAGAATGTCTGTAAAGTGGAGAGATTGATATATTTGTAGGGGGCCGGGAGTGAAAGGGAGAAGAAGAGAGAGAAAAAGTTGTTATTAAAAGAACCAATAGTTCTTTTAGAGTTGGGGGGGGTGTCTAATGTCATCATAGCTTTTATTCGAAATGGCTTTTCAATTTAAGCTGGCATTCAAATATGTCCACAACAAAATCTTTCCTTTCCTTTCTTTTCCTTCCCTTCCCTACTCTTCCCTTCCCTTCCCTCTCTTCTTCCTCCTCTTTCACTCTCCTTCCTTCCTTCCTTTCTCCTCCCTTGCTTATAGTGTCTTTCTTTCTTTCTTTCCTTCCTTCCTTCCTTTCTTTCTTTCCTTCCTTCCTTTCCTTCCTTCCTTCTTCCTCCCTTATCAGTGTCCTTCCTTCCTTCCTTCCTTCCTTTCTCCTCCCTTGCTTATAGTGTCTTTCTTTCTTTCTTTCCTTCCTTCCTTCCTTCCTTCCTTCCTTCCTTCCTTCTTCCTCCCTTATCAGTGTCCTTCCTTCCTTCCTTCCTTCCTTTCTCCTCCCTTGCTTATAGTGTCTTTCTTTCTTTCCTTCCTTCCTTCCTTTCTTCCTTCCTTTCTTTCTTTCTTTCCTTCCTTCCTTCCTTCTTCCTCCCTTATCAGTGTCCTTCCTTCCTTCCTTCCTTCCTTTCTCCTCCCTTACTTATAGTGTCTTTCTTTCTTTCTTTCTTTCCTTCCTTCCTTTCTTTCTTTCCTTCCTTCCTTCCTTTCCTTCCTTCCTTCCTTCCTTATCAGTGTTCTATCTTCCTTTCCTTTCTTCCTTCCTTTCCTTCCTTTCTCCTTCCTCCCTTATCAGTGTCCTTCCTTCCTTCCTTCCTTCCTTCCTTCCTTCCTTCCTTCCTTCCTTCCTTATCAGTGTTCTATCTTCCTTTCCTTCCTTCCTTCCTTCCTTCCTTATCAGTGTTCTATCTTCCTTTCCTTCCTTTCTTCTGTCCTTTCCTTCCTCCTTCCTCCCTTATCAGTGTCTAGTTGGGTAACGAAATGTCTACAAGAAAACCACCAAGCTCAGAGAGCACTAAGGACCCCACAGTCCTCCTCTTCCTCCTCCTCCTCATTACTAATAAAGAACAAATTGGCTTGTAGTTGGCACATTTCTCTACCTCTTGAACCTGTAACCACAAACTCATTTTAACACCACCTGTTGAGAACCACTTCTAACAATGCTAATCGAAGTATTCTTTTGCAGCTTAATCCTCTTTATCCAGATGGCTGCAATGGGGAAAAGATTCTGGTGAGTCCAACGCCGTTAAATAAAGCAGGGTGAAACATTTCGGTCCCTGTGAAATCTCCTTACAAAAGCGCTGATATTTAAGCGTTGAAAACGAAAGGCACTGCTTCTTGTGTTCAACATTTTTGATTTGGTGGTGAATTGAATCTGGATTCCCCATCGATTTGGCTCCTCAGAAGGCCTCAAATGGGGGATCACGTGAGCCCTGGGCAACTGCGACCAGTCATAATTGTGAGTCCGCTGCCTAGCGTATGAATTTTGATCACGTGATCATGGGGATGCGGTCTTAAGTGATCGACAAGCTCAGCGTCTGAGCCACTGTGTCCCTTTTTGCATCTGAGCATCCCCCTTAAAGATTGGGGAAGGAAAGCAGTCTATTTCAGCGATCTCCATCCTTGGCATCTTCAAGCCTGGCAGACCTCAATTCTCATTTCGCTTCTCATCCAAGAAGCTTCTTCAGCCCTGACAGGGTAGTGGGGAATGATAGATAGTCGGAGCTGAAGAAGCTTTTTGGATGAGAAGCGAAAGAAGAACCAAGACAATCCAGTTTCCTCCTGAAAAGGGGGACGGCCACGGTCTACGGCAGATGACTGAGAATCTCTAGAGTCAGCCCGCTTTGAAAACAAAACCAAGTTACTTCTGTTTCTGTCTCAGCAGAAAGACAACGAGCTTCTAACTCTGAAGAAGAAACGGCAGGCAGGGGAGAAGATTATGTACACCCTGGTCTCGGTTCCTCACGGGAACGACATCGCTTCTCTTTTTGAGCTGGACGCCACCACCTTGCAACGGGCTGATTGCCTGGTTCCCAGGTACGGTTGGGAAAGAGAAATAGAATGTGTGTTTGGGTTGCGTTTCTGTCTTTCGACCTGTCTGTCTCTTGATCTCAGGTTCTTCCAAAGAGAGTCTCAGGGTTCCAAACAGCATCCAAAATTAAATCAGAGTCCAAGGCAAAGGATTGCTCAAAGTTCCAATTTATGAAGAGAGCCATGTTGACACACCTGGGAAAAACCAAATCTGAAAGCTTCCCGGTTTCCCCCACCCAGTTGAAAGTTCAAGATCTTGCCCCCACACCCACAAGTCCATCCCATGGTCCAATCTCCCACTGCCATGCTGACAGATTCCTCCCATCCAGATCCGGTCAGGTGCAGAAGTGCAGAGACAAAGGATGACCTTGGCTTTCTAGAAAGAATGTTGTTATGGCTACATAGCATCTAACTCCGTACAATCTCCCCTCCCATTTTCCCACCATAGAAAATTCATAGTAGAAGAATAGAAAGTGTGGCAGGCCAAAGGCTGCTCCCTCCCGCAAAAAAAGATGGCTGCAGGCCTGACACGGAGATTGCATCGAAAAGTCAAGAAGTCAAGTTGGGTTGAAGGGAAAGCCTTTGGGTTATTCCTAGGTGCATCTTTAGTATTGTAGGTTGGAGAGATGCAACTTGTCTACAAGATGCCTACACATTTTCCCCTTGGTGGGTCTAGTTAGTGGTGGGTCTAGTTAGTGGTGGGTCTAGTTAGTGGTGGGTCTAGTTCCTGGGGTCACCGTTTCCTGCATGGTAGACCCCCGGGAGATCCCAAATGGTAGGCTGGAACAGAAAGTCAAAAAGCCATTCCAGAAGAAGGCAGTCTGTATAATGATCAAGAAAAACTTTAGGGATATGTCCATGAGGTCACCAGGAACTGACCTCAAGTAGAAGATGATTATTTAGCCGTCTCTGGGAGAGCTAAGCAGCGTCAGATCTTCAAAGTATTTGGGTTGGAATTGAAGGAAATCCTGACCCCTAGACTATTATGAGAAGGAGAGCATTTATGTGGAAGGAAGGAAGAAGGAAGGAGAAAGGGAGGAAGGTAAGAAAGGAGGGAAAGGGAGGGAGAAAGGAGAAAAAGAAAGGGAGTGAGGAAAGAAGGAAGGAAGGAAGAAGGGAGGGAGTAAAGGAGGGAAGGGAGAAAGGGCGGGAGGAGAAAAAGAAAGGGAGTGAGGAAAGAAAAAGGGAGGGAGGGAGGAAAGGAGGGAATGGGAGAGAGGGAGGGAGGAGAAAAAGAAAGGGAGGGAGGAGAAAGAAAGAAAGAGAGAGCAAAAGAAAGAAAGAAAAAAGGAAGGAAGGAAGGAAGGAAAGGTGGGGAAGGGAGGGAGGAGAGAGAAAGAGAAAGAAAGGAAAAAGCGAGGGAGGGAAGGAGGGGAAGGAAGGGAGAGTGGGAAGAAGGGGGAGAAAGAAAGAAAGGAAATGAAAGAAAGGACAAAGGAAAGAAGGGAGAGAGAAAGAAAGAGAAAGAGAGAAAGAAAGAAAGAAAGAAAGAAAGAAAGAAAGAAAGAAAGAAAGAAAGAAAGAAAGAAAGAAAACCACTTTATGTGGACCCATACGCCTACCTGTGGGTTTCTGTACAATCACCAGGAGTTGAGCATAACTTGAAGACAACTTAAAAAATGTAATTCACTCATAACTTTTGGAGACCCTTCATGGTGCTGAACTGTCATCCTGTACATCTTTCTTTTATGGAGGAGAACATTTAATTCTGGTCTAGGTTGTGATTTTGTTAATTCATTGAATCAGAAAAAAAAATCAATTATTCTTTGATATCAATGGACACGTTTGTGTGGGTATAATTTTACATTTCAGTCCCCTGCTATTCCTCTCCGAAGACAATTTAATTGAGTTTCCAGCAGTCTCTGTCCATTCCTTGGGAGTTGAGTAGAAAATCTTATGATCTGCTCCAGTGGTTTAAAGTTCATCTCCTGATTTCTCTGGTTTGTATTTAGGAATTCCTACGTACGGCTGAGGCATCTTTGCACCAACACTTGGGTGACCAGCACTAGCATCCCAATCGACAAGGATGAAGAAAGGCCGGTAATGTTGAAGGTAAAGAGGAAGTTGGTTAAATCGGACTTTGTCTACATGAATGACTGCAACCTTCTCCGGCAGATGGGTGGATAGGAAATACGAGAGATAGATAGATAGATAGATAGATAGATAGATAGATAGATAGATAGATAGATAGATAGATAGATGATAGATAGATGATAGATAGATAGATAGATAGATAGATAGATAGATAGATAGATAGATAGATAAAGAGATAGAGATATAGATACATAGAGATAGATAGATATAGAGATAGATATAGGGATAGATGATAGATAGATAGATAGATTGATACATAGATAGATACTGTAGATAGATGATTGATAGATAGCTATAAATTTGTTTTGTTTATTTATTATTTATTTATGGCATGGATTCATTGCTCCCCTCTTACCTCCCAAATCCCTAGATTGGAACCTGTCAGACGAAGGAAGATAAGGAAGCCTTTGCTATCGTGTCTGTTCCTCTGTCGGAGGTCAGGGACCTGGATTTTGCAAACGACGCCAACAAGGTTTTAGCATCGATGGTTAAAAATTTGGAGAACGGTTCCGTAACTCAAAACGAAAGGAGGTTGGTGGGCTTTCTTGCCCTTTTTTGGAGTTGAGGGTTTCCTGTCAGACTGCAATTGTATTGTCATGGAATACTTGCAATTTTTGTTTTGTTTTTGAATAAGAGTCTTGTGTGACCACAGGAGGTGGCAATATCTGGCTAGCTTTACCTTGGGTTAGGAAGCTAAACGTGGTTTGGAAGTAAAAAAGACCGGTATTTTGCAATGATGTGAAGATTTCCCATTGTTTGAATGTGTGGAATGGATGGAAACTGAACAAGGAGAGATTCAACCTAGAACTAAGGAGGAATTTTCTGACAGTGAGAGCCATCAACCCATGGAACAGAAGTTGCCTTCAGAAGTTGTGGGAACTTCATCCCTGGAGGCTCTCAAGAAGAGATTGGACTGCCATTTGTCAGAAATGGTGTAGGGTCTCCTGCTTGTGCAGGGGGCAATAACTCTGTTATTCTATTCTGTATTCATTCCCTTTTTGGAAAATGTGTGACCAGATTCCTCCTGGGTCTTGGTCACGATACATGGAGGGCTCTCCATATTCAACAAAGAAGATGTCTTTACTTGGAAGCCTGCTCTTTTAATCCTGGAGGACCTTAGGGGAGATAGAGATGTTCAACGTGGAGCTCACATATTCTCCAAAGTAGCTGAAAGGAGGACAAGAAGCGATGGATGGAAACTGAACAAGGAGCGATTCAACCTAGAAATAAGGAAGAATTTCCTGACAGGGAGAACAATCCACCCATGGAACAGAAGTTGCCTTAGCAAGGGGTTGGACTAGAAGACCTCCAAGGTCCCTTCCAACTCTTGTCATTTTGTAATCTGACATGATGGCACAGTGGTTAGAGTGCAGTACTGCAGGCCACTTCAGCTGACTGCTATCTGCAGTTCAGCGGTTCAAATCTCACCGGCTCAAGGTTGACTCAGCCTTCCATCCTTCCGAGGTGGGTGAAATGAGGACCCAGACTGTGGGGGCGATATGCTGACTCTGTAAACCGCTTAGAGAGGGCTGAAAGCCCTATGAAGCGGTATATAAGTCTAACTGCTATTGCTATTGCTATTGCTATTCAGAAGTTTGTGGGAGCTTCATCCCTGAAGGCTTTTGAGAAGAGACTGGACTGCCATCTGTCAGAAATGGTGTAGGGTCTCCTGCTTGGGTGGAAGAGATTGGACTAGATGACCTACAAGGTCCCTTCCAACTCTGTTAAGGTAAAGGTAAAGGTTCCCCTTGCACATATGTGCTAGTCGTTCCCGACTCTAGGGGGCGGTGCTCATCTCTGTTCCAAAGCCGAAGAGCCAGCGCTGTCCGAAGACGTCTCCATGGTCATGTAGCCGGCATGATTAAACGCCCGAAGACACACAGAACGCTGTTCCCTTCCCACCAAAGGTGGTCCCTGTTTTTCTACTTGCATTTTTTACCTGCTTTTGAACTGCTAGACAAGTAGCAATAGCAATATCAATAGCAGTTAGACTTATATACCGCTTCATAGGGCTTCCAGCCCTCTCTAAGCGGTTTACAGAGTCAGCATATCCTCCCCCCACAGTCTGGGTCCTCATTTCACCCACCTCGGAAGGATAGAAGGCTGAGTCAACCCTGAGCCGGTGAGATTTGAACCGCCGAACTGCAGATAGCAGTCAGCTGAAGTGGCCTGCAGTACTGCACCCTAACCACTGCGCCACCTCGGCTCACTCCGTTACACGGCACTAGGGATTCGAACTGCGTCGTTTTTTGAGACACTGTTATTCTGTTATTGTTATACACTGCTCTGTTATTTTTTATTATTATTATTCATTGTTGTTCAGTGTCCTGCCCTTGTTTCATATTAGATTTGTCACAAAGCTGTTGGAGGACCTCATTTTCTTTGTGGCTGATGTGCACAACAACGGCCAGGAGGTTTTGGATGTGGTGGTGATTAGAGCCAACCGAGAGAGGCAGAAATTAATGCGGGAACAAAATATATTGGAACAGGTAAGTGGATGAGGACGCATGCATTCTCTGAAGAGCAAGTAAAATCTTTATTACGGTCAAAGACCAGCAATACACATTAGTTTTTGCACTATATTAAAAAAATACTAACATTAAAATATAATTAAAAAGTGTTGACATTAAAAAAGAAAAAGAAGAAGAGGAGGGAGGAAGAGAAAGAAAGAGAAGGAGAGAAGGTAGGAAGGAGAAGAAAAAGGGTAGGAGTAGGGAAGAGGTAAGGGAAGGAAGAAGGGGTTGGAGAGGAGGAAGGAAGGAAGTAGAGAAGGAAGGGAGGGAGAAAAGAAAAGAAAGGGAAAACAAGGTGGTGTCTTAGCAGGTGCGAAGGATGGTAAACAAAGCATTTTAAACTATACCTTATAACCTTTCAAATGGAATAATAATAATATAAGAATGGCAAAGAAAAAGAATAATTATGCGAATGTATATCCATAACTGTATGTAAGAGAATAAATGACAGTAAAAATATAAAGCATAATATAGGTAAATAATATTTGGTCATAAGTAGCTAAGTTTAAATAAAGAAAGAAATGTACATAAAAATGGATAACGAACAAGGAGATTATGGATGAAAGATAGAAATGAGCCAAGGTGGCGCAGTGGTTAAATGCAGCACTGCAGGCTACTGCTAGATCAGCAGGTCAGCGGTTCAAATCTCACCGGCTCAGGGTTGACTCAGCCTTCCATCCTTCCGAGGTGGGTAAAATGAGGACCCAGATTGTTGGGGGCAATATGCTGACTCTCTGTAAACCGCTTAGAGAGGCCTGAAGGCCTATGAAGCGGTATATAAGTCTACTGCTATTGCTATTGCTATAAAAATGTATAGTAGGGAAAACACTAACTGCAAAGAAACCGATTCGGAACTGCGGTATGATATACGATGGAACTTCTTGTTCCTATGTTGTTTTTAAGTTATGTGTTTGTTTTTGTTGATGTGTTTATGTGTTTAAAATAAAAATTTATTAAAAATGAAAAAAAAGTATTGACATTAAAAGTGATAATAACATAATAGTCCAGAGATTGTTAGAGGTATGTCTAGATAATTGGTACAAGATGGTACTATACTTCTGTAGCCAATTTTTTTCTTATGGGCATTACAGCAACACAGAATTTTGCCACCGCATACGTGGTAACCAGGTTAGTGTCCTGGAGGAGAAAGCCTACATAAAAATGGTCTGCCCTCCCTGGCAATCTCTCTAATAAGGGGAGAATATGCGCAGACCTACAAGCTCTGTGTAGCTCGCAGTGTAATAGAACATGTGAATTATCTTCCACTTCTCCTTTAGCAGTTAGCAATAGCAGTTAGACTTATATACCGCTTCATAGGGCTTTCAGCCCTCTCCAAGCGGTTTACAGAGTCAGCATATCGCCCCCAACAACAATCCGGGTCCTCATTTCACCCACCTCGGAAGGATGGACGGCTGAGTCAACCTTGAGCCGGTGAGATTAGAACCGCTGAACTGCAGATAACAGTCAGCTGAAGTGGCCTGCAGTACTGCGCCCTAACCACTGCGCCACCTCGGCTCTTGCTCTTTATATATACAAACGTGTTCTGCTATAGGTGTTCTCTTATACCTGCCCTGGAGGAGTGCTGAAGGAAGAATGTTAAATCTGCCTCTGATGAAAGCTATACTTTGTTTTGGGGAGATCAGGTCGTTTAGATATCTTGCCGATTCCCACACACCCTGTTTGATTCTGTCCCTAATGTGGAGAGGCAACCTGTTTTGTTCTTCTTGAAGAACTTTCTGAGCAGAGAAGCTGTAGAATCCTTTCTTGGATGGTGCCCACAGTATGAAGGAATGGTATTGCCAGGGTTCCCAGTAATGCCCATTGCCAGCAAAAACTCAGAGGCAAGTGAATTCCTCACTTATGCGGACGATTCCCCGCCAGTATGCGGACGATACACAGTTGTATCTGTCCGCCCCGTGCCAACTCAATGAAGTGATGGACGTGATGAGCCAGGGCCTTGAAGCTGTTAAAGACTGGATGGGGGTTAACCTCCACTAGGCCAATAAGATCCCATAGATTAGGCCTCCTCCGAATTCCATCAGCCGGCCAATGTCGACTGGCAACTACCTGGAGGAGAGCCTTCTCGGTGGTTGCTCCGACCCTCTGGAACGATCTCCCCGTGGAGATTCATACCCTCACCACCCTCCAGACCTTCCGCGTAGCCCTTAAATCCTGGCTGTCCCGACAGGCCTGGGGCTAAAGACTCCAACCCCACTCGAATAGCATGACTGTTGTGCTTTTTTAATGATGTATTGTCTTCATGTTTGTAACTTGTTTGTCCTTCCCTCCCCCTGAATTGTGAGCCGCCCTGAGTCCCCTCAGGGAAAAGGGCGGCATACAAATAAAGTAAATGAATGAAATGAAAAATGAATGAAGGAATAGTTTTATTGTAAAGTATCGTATTGGTACACATCTGGTGAAAACCAGCTCTGAAGGATCCCTTGGTTTCTCCCTAATTAAAAAAAAGAGAAAGTTCCCCCCCAATCCCAAACAGTCAGACGCATAGCCCAATCTTGGTCCACTGGTCAGGAGACATCACTCCGCCTTCCTCTGCCTGGGTGTGAGAACGTCCTTGGTTCCTAAGAGAAAGTATTTTGTTTTGGCTAAACCCAGCTATCTCTAATCCAGGGGTGGGATTGAACAATGCTGGACCTGGATATCTGAGAGACCGTCTCCTGCTACACGCCTCCCAACGTCCGATAAGAACTCACAGGTTAGGCCTCCTCCGGCTGCCGTCGGCCGGACAATGCCGGCTGGCGACCACTCGGGGGAGACCCTTTTCTGTAGCTGCTCCGGCTCTGTGGAACGAGTTACCAACAGAGATCCGGACCCTTCCCACCCTTGCGGCCTTCCAAAAAGCCACTAAAATCTGACTGTTCCGGCAGGCCTGGGGTTGCTGACTCAAATCAGGTTCAACCCCCGATTAAACCGGATGTATGTTGTGTTTTTAAACTGCTTGTATTGTTTGTATTCTCCCCCCTGTGCGTTATTTTATTTCATTCATATTTGTAAGCCGCCCTGAGTGCCCCAGGATTGGGCGGCATATAAACCCATTAAATTGCGAATGCTATCAACCGCTTCTCTGCCCGGTCGCTGGGTGGGTGTGGTCATGGTGGGTGTGACCTATTCAGCCTGCTACACCACAGGGGGGAGGGTTTCACCCTCCCCAGGCTCCAGAGGCTTTCCCTGAGCCTCCAGAAGGGGAAAACGGCTTCCCCCGGGGCCCAGAGGCCCTCCAGAGGGGCTGGAAACGGGCCCATTTCCAGATTTCCGAGAAGCCCTTTATTTCGCCCTCCCAGAGGAGGCCCTGAACTTACTTGGCATGATGAATGTGCCATGTGGATAACTTGTTGTGTCTGTCTGTCTGTCTCTGTGTTTGGACGCAGATTTTTGGAATATTGAAGGCCCCATTTAAAGAGAAGGATGGAGAGGGAGCCATGTTGAGATTGGAGGACTTGGGAGACCAGAGATACGCCCCCTACAAGTACATGCTAAGACTTTGCTACAGAATCCTCCGTCATTCCCAGCAGGATTACCGGAAAAACCAGGTTGGTCTTATGCTACCAATAGAATACAAGATTTGTAGCTCAGGGTTTTGGCATGAGAGGCCCCTGGTGCTCTCTGAGCTTGGTGGTTTTCTTGCAGACGTTTCATAGCACAACTGGGCAAGATCATCAGTGCTAGAAAGGGATGTAGTTTTGTTAGAATATTCATGGCTGAGAGAGACATGGGAACAAGGTCGGCCAATGAATAGGCATAGCAACTAAGCCAGCCAATGGGAGCTTCAACAGATCTGTGCTGAGAATTGGAACTGAAACAAGACTGATCTCTGTCTGCTCTGCACTGAAAACTCCACCCTGCTGTACGTCCACCTGTGTTTGCTTGTAGCTACTACTACGTTGGAGAAAACCTATAATGTTATTGTACATATATCTTCATGTGCTAATATGTATATAAAGAAGTTAATGAATCCAGCTGAATCAGTAACCTTTGTGTGCTTTCTGGAAGGATTTTCTGCAACAAACTCTGACAAGTTTGCAGAGAGGAGGATTAG
Source organism: Thamnophis sirtalis (assembly GCF_051295495.1). Classification (NCBI taxonomy): domain Eukaryota; kingdom Metazoa; phylum Chordata; class Lepidosauria; order Squamata; family Natricidae; genus Thamnophis; species Thamnophis sirtalis. Next base: position 79,960,813 of record NW_028261389.1, read on the forward strand.
GATTATGGGGTTCTTGGTGTTCTCTGAGCTTAGTGGGTTTCATGCAGATATTTCATGGCCCACCTAGGTAAGATCATCAGAAGGGGGTGGGATTTTCAGAGAGGAAGAGAAGGAAGAGAAAGAGGATTGTGGAGTCCTTGGCGCTCTCCGAGTTTGGTGGGGGGGCGGTGCAGACATTTCATATTCTAACTTGGTAACATCATCTACAAGGGAGTGTAGGGTTTACTCCCTTCTTATGTGCAGTTGCTTGCCCTGGCAGTGTTGGCAGAAGAGTGTTTTCCTGCTTGGTAGTTCCTTGATTAGGATATTGTTTTCCGCTGGATTGTTTGTCTGGTGTTAATCCATGCTTATCTGAGTTTCTCTTTCTGGCAACTCCTTGTTGCCAGCAGGGGACAGAATATGGAATCAATGTGGAACTTGGGGAAGTAATAGGGAGTGTTCCTGTTTTAAACAGACCGTTCTGGGGTTTTCTTCCAGGAATACATTGCTACCAATTTCTGCATCATGCAGTCTCAAATTGGCTATGATATCTTGGCGGAAGATACCATCACAGCTTTGTTGCACAACAACCGGAAGCTGCTGGAGAAACATATCACAGCTAAAGAG
>NW_028261389.1:79963918-79988918 GCF_051295495.1 Thamnophis sirtalis
TCATCTAGCTATCTATTTACCTACCTACCTACCTACCTACCTACCTACCTACCTACCTACCTACCTACCATCTATCTATCTATCATCTATCTATCTAACTATCTATCTATCATCTATCTATCTATCTATCTATCTATCTATCTATCTATCTATCTATCATCTATCATCTATCATCTATCATCTATCATCTATCATCTATCTATCTATCTATCTATCTATCTATCTATCTATCTATCTATCTATCTATCTATTATCTATCTATTATCTATCTATCTATCTAGGCTGTCTGTCTGTCTGTTTGTATGTTTGTATGTATGTATGTTCCAGCATAACTCTGGAATGCCTCGAGCAATTACATGCCCCATTCATGCGACGGTGAGCTTGTTCCTTTAGCGACTGTGTTTTAGGGAAACGAAGGCGGGTTGCAAATAACAAGTTTATTTTCTTACCTTAAGGTATCAGCTCAACCTCTTTGCAAGGATGTGTCTGGACCGCCAGTACTTGGCTATAAATCAGATTTCCACCCAGCTGTCGGTGGATTTGATCTTGCGCTGCATGTCGGATGAAAGTTTACCTTACGAGCTGCGAGCTTCGTTTTGTCGCCTGATGCTCCACATGCACGTCGACCGAGACCCTCAAGAGACGGGGGTTCCTGTGAAGTACGCCAGGCTCTGGACGGAAATTCCTACCAAGATTACTATCCATGAGTAAGTTCCTTTCCGGAAACAATGGACGGGTCCTTCAACAACAACGGGTGGCTCGCGACTTCCGAGCGATCGCTAAACAGGTTACGATGGACTCGAAAAAAAGCTACTTGTGACCGAGTTGTGACCGCCATGCCACCGTTGTGTCCTGCCAGCAGCTAGCGGAGCCTCAGACAGTGAAAAGGTTGGGGAGGGACATGGGCCAGTCCTGGAGTCTGGAGAAGGATCGGATGAGGGCATGTTTTTTTAGTAATCTTTTCATGTTCTGTTTCTTTTTTTTAAGGGAAAAAAAAACTTTTTTGAGAATTTAAAACACTAGAATACAAATACCTTTAAAAGTTTCCAAGTTTCCAAGTTTAATAGAATTTGTATGCCGCCCACTCCCATAGGGAATCTGGGCGGCTCACAACAAGACAAAGAAACATTTAAAATTTAAAAATAGAAAATACAATATTAAAATTCCACATCATCCATTCCATCTAAGCGGGGCTGGATATCAATCAACAGCCCCAGGCCTGCCGGAACAGCCAGGTCTTGACGGCTTTACGGAAGGCCGGGAGAGTGGTGAGGGTCCGGATCTCTACGGGTAGCTCGTTCCACAGGGCCGGCGCAGCAACAGAGAAGGCCCTCCCCCGGGAGCCGCCAGCCGGCATTGTCCGGTTGACGGCACCCAGAGGAAGCAATTTTGTATGTTACAATCCTTTTCGACAATGCTAACATAACCGTTTGTTATTCAAATACGTTTTAATGCATTCCTAACCATTCCTATATCTACACATCTACGTTTCTCAGCTGTACATTTCATGCTCCTCTTATTTACCCACTGATACCCGTTTTCCCAAACTGCAGCCTTCCTTGTCCCTTAACTCCAAGGTGAGTTTATCCATCTCTGTGCAATCAAGAATCTTTTGGATTATCAAACAGTCTGTCGGCATGCTATCCCTTTTCCAGCATTGAGCGAGGACTGTTCTCTCTGCTGTCATTATGTGCAAAATTAAATATTTTTTCTCTTTCGTATACTTTCCCTTAATAATCCCCAGAAAGGAACTACTGCAATGCGCTCTACATGGGGCAGCCTTTGAAGAGTATTAGGAGACTTCAACTCGTCCAGAATACAGCCGCGCGAGCGATTGTGGGTGTACCTCGGTACACCCACATTACACCTGTCCTCCGCGAGCTGCACTCTCTACCGATCGGTCTCCGGATACGCTTCAAAGTGCTAGTCGTAACTTATAAAGCCCTTCATGGTATTGGACCTGGGTACTTGAGAGACCGCCTGCTGCCAATTACCTCCCAAAGACCCGTTAGATCTCACAGGGTCGGCCTCCTCCGGGTTCCGTCTACCAGCCAATGCCATCTGGCTACCACCCGGGGGAGGGCCTTCTCTGTAGCAGCTCCAGCCCTTTGGAATGAACTCCCCGCAGAGATTCGGACCCTCACCTCTCTCCAGGCCTTCCGGAAAGCCGTCAAAACCTGGCTGTGCCGGCAGGCCTGGGGTTGATGAGTTCCCCTCCCCTCTCGACTTGTATGGCTGTATTACTTTTGTGTATTTTAATTATGTGTATTGTGTCTGTGTCCCCTTTTCCCCTTCGGAGTTGTTTGCCGCCCTGAGTCCCTCCCGGAGAAGGGCGGCATACAAATAAACTAAATCTGAATCTGAATCTGAATCTTTGAGCTCGATTTGGGTATCTGTAATTTCCTGCAGCCATTTTTGTATTTTAGCCCAATTCCTTTTTTGCTTTCGGGCGTAACCACCACGCGTGAGAGAAGGCACCCCGCGCCTGTTTACATTTCCAACAGTTTGAGTTTAAGTTTGGGCATGCACGCGCAGAACAATTTACATGCGCACGCCATGCACGAAGAGAACGGGCTGCAGCAATCCGCAATCCCTGAGGCGCGTCCTACTTCCCACCCTAACACGCCCTCTGTTTGCAGGTACGACTCCTTCACCGATTCATCCCGGAATGACATGAAGAGGAAGTTCGCCTTCACGATGGAATTTGTCGAAGATTACTTGAAAGAAGTTGTCAATCAGCCTTTCCCTTTCGGAGACAAGGAGAAGAACAAGCTGACATTTGAGGTTACAATTTTGTCGCGATAATCGGGGGGGGGGGGGCGACTCGTAGCTTTTAGATCCCCGTGTAAGGCTGAGAAACGTCCCAGGTGGCAGCCTAAAAAAAATGGACATTTGTGGGGGGGGGCATGGAATGTTAGTTGTGGGAGCTTCATCCATGAAGTCCAGTCTCTTCAAGAAGAGACTGGACTGACATTTGTCAGAAATGGTGCAGGTCTCCTTGAGTTGGGGGGAGGGAGTGTTGTGATCTACATGGGGCAGCCCTTGAAGAGTATTCGGAGACTTCAACTTGTCCAGAATGCAGCCGCGCGAGGGATTGTGGGTGCACCTCGGTACACCCACGTTACACCTATCCTCCGCGAGCTGCACTGGCTACCGATCGGTCTCCGGATATGCTTCAAAGTGCTAGTCGTAACTTATAAAGCCCTTCATGGTATTGGACCTGGGTACTTGAGAGACCGCCTGCTACCAATTACGTCCCAAAGACCTGTTAGATCACACAGGGTGGGCCTCCTCCGGGTTCCGTCCACCAGCCAATGCCACCTGGCTACTACCCGGGGGAGGGCCTTCTCTGTGGCAGCTCCGGCCCTTTGGAACGAACTCCCCGCGGAGATTCGGACCCTCACCTTTCTCCAGGCCTTCCGGAAAGCCGTCAAAACCTGGCTTTGCTGGCAGGCCTGGGGTTGATGAGTTCCCCTCCCCTCTCGACTTGTATGGTTGTATGATTCTTGTTTATTTTAATCACGTGTATTGTGTTTTATGTTCCCTTTTCCCCCCTTTGAGTTGTTCGCCGCCCTGAGTCCCTCCCGGAGAAGGGCGGCATACAAATAAACTAAATCTGAATCTGACTAGATGACCTACGAGGTCCCTTCCAACTCTATTAATCTGTTAGTTTTGGGCAAAATTTGAGAAAAATGGAAGGAAGGAAGAGCCATTTTCCTTTCTTTGCTTGAAACCTTCATTATTATTTGCCCCATCTAAGCAAATCTGATATTTTTAATGCTGAGATGGACAGTTGTGAGGAATGTTGGATGTTTGAGGCAGGGACTACAAAGTCCAAAAAACAAGTCAGGAAGATTTCCTGTAATGTCACAGCGGTCTTCTGGAGCCCTCTAGAAAGTGCTGGAGATAAACCAGTGGAACGACTTGCCACCAGAAGTTGTGAATGCTCCAACACTGGAAGTTTTTAAGAAGAGATTGGACAACCATGATGTCTAAAATGGTCTTAAGATTTCCTGCCTGAGCAGGGGGTTGGATTAGAAGACCTCCAAGGTCCCTTCCAGCTCTGTCGTGCTGTTATAGTTGAGATACCATCAATTTCAATTTCAATTTAATAAAATTTGTATGCCGCCCACTCCCTTGGGACTCTGGGCGGCTTACAGAAAGATAAAAAAGCATTTTAAAATAAAAAATACAATTGTTAAAATTACACACCATCCATTCAGTCTAAGTGGGGCTGGACATTGATCAACAGCCCCAGGCCTGCCGGAATAGCCAGGTCCTAGTGGCTTTACAGAAGGCCGGGAGAGTGGTAAGGGTCCGGATCTCTACGGGTAGATCGTTCCACAGGGCCGGTGCAGCTACAGAGAAGGCCCTCCCCCGGGGGGCCGCCAGCCGGCATTGTCCGGCCGACGGCACCCGGAGGAGGCCCAACCTGTGAGATCTTGTTGGTCGTTGGGAGGTATGTGGCAGGAGGCGGTCTCTCAGGTAGCCAGGTCCTCAACTTGATGATATCTGGTGGCTGTAATTGTAAGCAAATATCTTAAACCCATAGTCATGTGATCAAATCTTTGGCAACTGGCTCATATTTACGACTGCAGCAGGGGTGGGTTTCAACCGGTTCGCGGCGGTCCCTGCGAACCGGTTGGTCGGCGAACCCGGAAGTAAGTAACTTCCGGGAACGGCGAAGGGCCCGCCCGCACGTCCGCGGTGCTTACCCGGTTTTGACGAGTTCTGCGCTTCCACGCATGCGCAGGACGCATACAGCGCCTGCGCGATCCTCCAGGAGCAGCTGGAGCATTGCGCAGACGCTAGTACGCATGCGTGCACCGTGCGCGTGTACGAGGACGCCGCCGGCCCTGTTCCAACCGAACCGGTTGGAACGGGGCGAGAAACCCACCCCTGGACTGCAGGGATTCATTTAACCGTGGCAAGAAAAACTCATAAAACGTGGGGAAACCTCACCATCTCGCTTAGCCACAGAAACTTTGGCCTCAGTTGTGTTCGTAAGCCAAGGACTACCTATATTCTGGATAAATTCTTGAGCTTAGCTACGTCGGTCCGTTTGTCGCAAGCTTGGTTCCGGGATTCTCTTTCGTGCTTTTTAATTTTTCCCTTCTTTGTTTTTTTGTTTTTTAGGTGGTGCACCTGGCTCGCAATCTCATATACTTTGGTTTTTATAGTTTCAGTGAACTTCTCAGGCTGACCAGAACTCTATTGGCTATCCTCGATATTGTACAAGCCCCCATGTCATCCTACCTTGAAAGATTAAGCAAATTTCAGGATGGAGGTAAAGCGGGGCGGGGGGGGGGGAAAGGGAGAAAAACAGCATCTGCAGAAAATGAAATAAAACAAAATAATCCATCTTTATCTACCATTCAATGTATTGTTTATAAATCTGAGTGTGATGCATGCCTTTGCACGCAAGGGATATTTCCATGTGATTGCAAAAAAAAAAGAGGAAAAAGTTAGATAGGAGCTGAAGCAGATTTTACGTGTGTCACATAAACTTTGATGGCAGATTGTAATTTTTTTTTCTGACTATATCCAACACTCTGGAAGAGAAACCTATTTGCAATTAGCTGTTGGAATTCTTGTTTTTCACTCTTTATTTTTCAGTGGCTGAAGAGCATTTTTAGAACTTGGGTAATTTTTGTTCTGCAAAAATTCCCAGGCCTTTTTAGGGGAGGGAACGAGGGAGATAAAATAAAAAAGAAAAACCCTGCAATCACCATAATTGCAAATTTCTATTTCATTGTAGTAGATTTTTTTCCCCAACACCTGCTCCGCGTTAATTTGAAATATAATTGCCTTCCTCTGGTAAATTTTGAAGCGTCTTATCTAAACCTGGAAAGCTTATGATTTTTGTTCTTCTTGATTGATACAGACTAGAGTTTGTGTCATGACCTGCTTCAACGGTGAATGCTAAGATTATCTGGTTTTGTTTCCCCGTAAAATCTCTTCCCAGCTGCATGAATTCAGTGTCGCATAAACGTTTAAAATAGAAAAGATTGAATTCCCCCTTAATTTAATTTCTTTTTAACTGTGGAGTGCTTCTCTTTAATGTCTTTTTTTTTTTTTTGCATTATTCTTACAGGGTGGTTTTAGTAAGACAATCATTTTCAGTTTCACACATTTCATTGAGTTGCGAAGTTGTTAAGAGGCTCACAATAGATATTGGTGTTCAGTTTATTTACTGGTGTCCAAAATAAGATTTCGTTTCACCGCAGGTCCTTCAAAAGAAAACTTTGACACTGTCTGAATACGTCTCACTGGGAATTGATACCCTTTGACATCCCCATTATATTTACATTTATTCAGTCAACGACCAGCAAATTTAGGAAGAGTGAATCAAATAATAATATGCCAAAAACTAGCTAAATAAGCCACATAGTATTTTATTACATTAATATACTTGTTACTAGATGTTAAATCTAAAATTTTAAGAGGTATAAAATAAAAAACAAAAACTATACATCCCCTAACTGTATATTATAATTGTAATAAACTTAATTTATTAATTAAGATAATATATTTACCTCAAAGAGGATATACCTTGATTATGGCCATTATTCAGTGATAAAGACCTAACAATTTATTAATTAACATATTTACCTCATAGAGGATATATCTTAATATGACCATTATTCAGTGATATAGAGATAACAATTTATTAATTAAGATAATATATTTACCTCAAAGAGGATATACCTTGATTATGGCCATTATTCAGTGATAAAAACCTAACAATTTATTAATTAAGATAACATATTTACCTCATAGAGGATATATCTTAATATGACCATTATTCAGTGATATAGAGATAACAATTTATTAATTAAGATAATATATTTACCTCATAGAGGATATACCTTAATATGATTATTATTCAGTGATAAAGACCTAACAATTTATTAATTAAGATAACATATTTACCTCATAGAGGATATACCTTAATATGACTATTATTCAGTGATACAGAGATAACAATTTATTAATTAAGATAATATATTTACCTTATAGAGGATTATACCTTGATTATGGCCATTATTCAGTTATATAGACTTAACAATTTATTAATTAAGACAATATATTTACCTCACAGCGGATATACCTTGATTATGGCCAATAGACTTAACAATTTATTAATTAAGATTAGACACCTCACAGGGGATATACCTTGATTATGGCCATTATTCAGTGATACAGAACATATTTAAAAGAATATCAAGAAGCAAGTCAGGAGAAATTGGGATACTGGAGGCTTTCTTGATGTTAGTAAATTACAATATTGTACTATGTTTGGCACTAAAATGGCAATTGTTGATGGAAGCTGAGATGAAGAACTGGAAAACAGAAATTTCCCCTTTCTAACAGGGATAGGAAGCAGTATAACATTCCTACTATAGAGCTGATGGAGCAGTTATATACCTTTTTAAACACTTTTTTATAGAAAAAGTGGGCCGTAGTTTGAGAGCCCTGGTATAAACCATTTTTAACTGATTCATCCATTAAGGTGGGTCCTTCCTTAATTTTTTCCCCCTCTGGCTGTTGAGCGACCGAGGGCTCCAACTTCTCTTCTCCAATTGTTTCCTACCCGTCATCTCTTCTCCTCTTTCCTCTAGGTCATTCACACATTCATTACGAAAACTGAATGGATATTGATTCCTTTTATTTATTTTTTAACAGTTTTATTATTTTTCAATCACAAAAATAAACATTCTCTCTTTCCTTATGCAATGTGTCATCTGGGTACAAGCATCTCTGTGCAACATCCTTCCTCTTTTGCCACGCATTTCACATTCATATTAACATTCTTTCCCTGTTTAGTATTATATTGAGCATTTAAACGTTATAAAACTACGTTTTTCTTCTTACTACCTTCTAGTAATAATATATCAACAATAAACTTTACTATTCTCATCTTACACCTACTAACAGTTTTATATCTTTATCAAAGTGTATTGTCTACTTATTTTTTAGCTTTCTTCATTTCCAAACTCCTTTTTCTCTCTCCAAACATTGCTAAAATACTTCCCAAATAATATAATATTCAGTTTCCTCTTTCTCCTTAATTGCTAATGTTAGTCTGTTCATTTCTGCACATTCTGATATTTTCCTTATCACCTTCTCATCAATGTCGATTCCTTGATCTCACCAGAATCTTAGTTCAATTCAGGGGAACTTAACTTTCTCACCGAGTCAACCTCGTGACTCTCAGCCTCTCTGTTGCCCGACAAGAGTTGTTGTCTTTCTTATTTCCAGGAAACAACGTCATGAGGACGATCCACGGTGTTGGGGAGATGATGACTCAAATGGTCCTCAGCAGAGGCTCCATCTTTCCTGCCTCTTCACCTGATATTCTGCCCAGCGTCCACCGAAGCAAACAAGCCAACTTGATGGAAAGTGAGGATGTCACGGTGATGGATACCAAGTTAAAAATTATCGAGATTTTGCAGGTAATAACCATCTGTCCTATTCCTTACTTCCTGAGACAAGGACTAAAAAAAAATGTAGCTTATTTCACCTTTCGGTTATCTTTGGCTTCAGTAGAAAAAAAGAAAAACAAGTTTTGTATTCTCTTTTTTCCTTCTTCTTCTTTGCGAGTTAGGGGGATTTTCTGGAGCTGGTATGGGGCAGATGATTAAATGCAAGGCATAGAATAGAACGGAAGAGAATAGAATAGAATTCTTTGTTGGCCAAGGAATTTGTCTTCAGTGCATAAGCTTGTATGTGTGTATCATTTGTGTCTGTAATCTCGTCATCATTGTTTAACGACCCCATAATCCCTTGTGGGGTGGAGTCTGGACAACTGAACGCAGCTAACCAAGCATTTAATGGCCGGAGGCCTTTCCTGTCACCAGAGCAGAGTTTTGTTCAGCAGATATATTCTCAGTGTGTGCCCAGAGAGATAAATAGCTGCCTCTACCTAGGATTGAACTCACAGCCTCCTAACGGTGATGGGAGAGTGCTGCATCTAGGCCATCACATTACTCTGTGTCTGTACCCTTGTGCCTCTCAATAAATACTTTTCATTTTGCCTGAAGCACTTGATGCTTCAGGCAAAGTGTGTGCAAAAAAAGCCAAATGTTAAATGTTTTCTGTACCAATTCAGAGAATAGGATAGGATGGTAGGTTAGGTAGGGTAGAATAGAATAGAATAGAATATAGAGAACAGTATAGAATAGAAAAGAATAGAATAGAATAAAACACAGAAAACAGAATGGAATGGAATAGAAAATAGAAAATAGAAAACAGAATAGAATGGAATAGAAAATAAAAAAATGGAATGGAATGGAAAAGAAAATAGAAAACAATAGAATAGAATACAGAAAACAGAAAATAGAATAGAAAAGAAAAAAGAAAAGAAAGAAAATAGAATAGAATAGAAAACAGAATAGAATAGAATAGAAATTAAAAAACGGAATGGAATGGAATAGAAACGAAAATAGAAAATAATAGAATAGAATACAAAAAATAGAAAATGGAAAATGGAATGGAAAATGGAATGGAAAAGAAAAAAGAAAAGAAAATAGAAAATAGAAAACAATAGAATAGAATAGAATAGAATAGAATAGAATAGAATAGAATAGAATACAAAAAATAGAAAATGGAAAATGGAATGGAAAAGAAAAAAGAATAGAAAACAGAATAGAATAGAGGACAGGAAAGAAAAGAAAAGAAATTCTTTATTGTCCAAGTATGATTGGACAACAAGGAATTTGTCTCCACTGCATAAGCTCGCAATGCATACTGTACAAACAAACATAGATAAAGGAAATACATACAAACATACATCTGAAGAGGTGAAAATGGAGGCTGAAATACACTCACGTGGCCTAGTCTTTCACCTGAAGCAACATATATGAAGATGTAGGTGGGGGTTCCCTTTTTCAGATAGAAATCTGAATGAAAATCAGAATTCCTATGCCCAGTTTTTTTTTTTTTAACTACGCAACAGATGAGTTGACTTAACTCCATTTTGGTTTTTAGTGCTGGAAACAATGGCTATTTTTCAAACCTTCAAGGATGAACAGGGTGGATTTTTGAAATGACCAATATGTTGAGGTCCTTGCTTTCTTGCAGACATCCCATGCCCCATTTTGGTAACAACATCAGTGCCAGAAGTCAGTGGAGTTTGTCCCTCCATTTATACACTAGTGGTTTGCCCTGCTTGTGTTGCTGGGAGTGTGATCTGATGATGTTACCTAGTTGGGTAATGAAACGTTTGCAAAAAATAATAATAATAATCAACCGAACTCAGAGAGCACCAAGGACTCCCCATTTCAAGTCTGAGCTACGCATGATATCTTGTATTGGGTGACCTGGATTCATTATTAAATATATTTTAATGCCAGAGTAGCAACTTTTGACTTTATACGCAAATGATCTTTAGGTCCTGCTGAAAAAAAGAGACTCAAAAGTTTGTGTCGTACAGTTTATTCTTAGTGTCCGCCTCGACTACCGGATATCCTACATGCTGTCTATTTACAAGAAGGAATTTGGGGAGAGCAGTGAAAACGTTGAGAATTCCACCCTGTCCCCATCTGACTCGCCAACTCTCACCTCAGGTAAGGCAGAATAAATCAAGGTAACATTGATGCAAGGAACATTATTGTTATTTTTTTGTGTTGCACCATCTTGTGGCCCGCCAGCGGCCAGCAGATCTGGCGGCAGATTCAGACAGTGAGGAGGTTGGGGAGGAAGATGGGCCAGTCCTGGAGTCTGGAGAAGGCTCGGATGCGGACTCTGTGTCGGAGACAGAGCGGGGGCCAGGGCCGTCTGACAGTTATCAGCTGCCTTCAGAGTCAGACATTCAGTGAGGCAGAAGAACAGCTGGAGCCTGTTCCCAGTGTGCGCATGCACAGAGTTGCCAGACGAAGGGAAGAGCTAAAGAACAGGGATCGACTTGGGAGTAAGGCCACAGGTGGACGGTGAATGGCCCCTCCCAGAGGAAATAAAAGAGGAGCGAAAGGGGAGTGGAGTTTGCAGGAGACCATTAGTTCGCTTAATTGGTTCGTGACTCTCCGAGGCTCCTTGCCAAGTTTTGCAGAGATCGGCCTGGCAGCTCTCCAAGCCAGAGAAGGTCTGTGACTGTAAATCCTCCCTCGAAAGACTTTGATGGATATGAATGAGCAGAATTCACAGTCAGTTAATAAAAGGATTTTTTTCGGTGACGAGGAGTTTATTTCATGCTCTTGGGAAACCTCGTTCAGAACACACCAGTTGCCACTGATCGCTTCTTTCTAGCACAAAACTAGGAAATGGGGAGGATGGATTTTGTAGTGTTTGACTCCGCACCCTCTTCTATTGCAGTCGCTGTTCCGGATATAGATGAAATTGCGGCAGAAGCAGAAACGATGTTTGCTGGCAGGTGAGTCTTTACGGTTTCGCTTGGCCAACTGCTTTCCGCTGTCTTTGCTCTCCTAGGCCTAATTAATACTTTTCACTGATCTTTATATTTCCTCCGGGCGGGAAATTCGCTCCCGTTCGGGATTTTTAATCTTCTGACTGTTTTGCAAACTCCTGGTGGATTTTAGTCAGCTTTGAAGCCCCCGCTGCTTCGCCTTGACGGAAATTGGAACGGCCCAGGGTGCCTCTGCCAGCAATAACAGGGCTCGGGAAGGCCACATGTGGCTCCACCATGCTCTGTTTTTGGCCTTGACAGCCTCCTCCTGTACTCTGTCAGTGAAAACGGAGCTATGTGTGTTTGTGTGTGTGTGTGTGTTTGTGTTTGTGTGTGTGCACGCGGTTGGCAGAGGACAGCAGGAAGCCGTTGCGGCTGAAAACAGAGCTGGGGAGACCGTTTTCGCTGGAAGAGCGCTTGGGCCACCACAGACGCCCCTGACACAAGTGACGTCAAACTGGCCACGGCCCCTTGGCCACATCCACCCACCCCTGCCCCCAAGGTCAAATATAACCCTGATGTGGCCCTCAATGAAATTGAGTTTGATTCCCCTGTCATTCCATGTTTCCCCAAAAATAAGACCCCTGAAAAAAGCGCTTGGCCTTATTTTCGGGGAGGTCTTGTTATTTTTGAGGTGCAGGAGGCGGCGAGCGTGGTCACCTCATGGCTGCGGCTGTGTCGCACTATTTTCCGGGAAGGCTTTATTTTAGCGCATGCGCTCAAAAGCCCGATTGGGCTTATTATCCCGGGAGGTCTTATTTTCAGGGAAACAGGGTAGAATCTCCACTCAGAGAATCTCCTCAGGTCTCCTCAACTTTGGAGTGAAGCACAAGGGATCCACCTGACAGAACGAACGTTCTTCAGAACGCCTTGTCTAAATATCCCCGTCAGGCCTGGGGATAGGATTATTTCTCACCCCGCCCGAATGTTGAGTGAATGTTGTATTTTTATGGTTTAATTTCTTTTAATCACGATTCTTTTTTTCAAGTCTTGTCTTGCACTCCCTTCCCTTCATTGTTGTAAGCCGCCCTGAGTCCCCTCAGGGAAAAGGGCGGCATATAAATCCTTAATAAAATACTAAATAAAATACTAAATAAGCTTAATTTTGCGCGTGTTGCCGTGACGAGATTTTCTATTTTATTTTATTCTTTGTAGGAAGGAAAAAAATGCCGTGCAACTGGACGATGAAGGGGGCAGGACGTTTTTACGAGTCCTGATTCATCTCATAATGCATGATTACCCTCCTTTGCTCTCGGGAGCCCTGCAGCTCTTGTTTAAGCATTTCAGCCAGCGGTCAGAGGTGTTGCAAGCATTCAAGCAGGTACATAAGGGCCCCAGAATCCGTGTGGTGGGAGTGCTCACCTCACCGTCAGGAGGCTGTGAGTTCAATCCTAGGTAGAGGCTGATATTTCTCTCTGTGTGTGCATAATGAGAATATATCTGCTGAATAAAACTCCATATGGGCGACAGGGAGGCATCTGGCCAGTAAACACTCTGCTAGCTCCATTCTGTTGCCCAGACTCCATTCCGCAAGGGACTACGGGGTTGTTAAAGGACAAAGATGATGATGAAGCATGAGTCAAATAGGAAGATCGATGCAGCGGCCTAGAGGTGAAGATCTCGCCTCACAATCAGGAGGCTGTGAGTTCGATCCTAGATAGAGGCTGATATTTCTCTCTGTGTGTGCATAATGAGAATATATCTGCTGAATAAAACTCCATATGGGCGACAGGGAGGCATCCGGCCAGTAAACACTCTGCTAGCTCCATTCAGTTGCCCAGACTCCATTCCGCAAGGGACTACGGGGTTGTTAAATGACAAAGATGATGATGAAGCATGAGTCAAATAGGAAGATCGATGCAGTGGCCTAGAGGTGAAGATCTCGCCTCACAATTAGGAGGTTGTGAGATCGATCCTAGGTAGATGCTGATATTTCTCTTTGTGTGTGCATAATGTGTGTGCATAATGAGAATATATCTGCTGAATAAAACTCCATATGGGCGACAGGGAGGCATCCGGCCAGTAAACACTCTGCTAGCTCCATTCAGTTGCCCATTCCACAAGGGATTTCTCTCTGTGTGTGCATAATGAGAATACAGCTAGCTCCATTCAGTTGCCCAGACTCCACCCTGCAAGGGATTACGGGGTCGTTAAACAACAAACAAGGCCACCGGAATATTGGTTTTAAGGTAAAGATTTTCCCCAGTCCAGTTGTGTTCGACTTTAGGGCAAGATGCCCATCTCCGTTTCTTAGCCAAGCATCATCCATTTCATGTGCCCAGCCTGACTATACGCCAAAGCGCATGAAAAGCTGTTACCGTCCCAGTGAACTGCTTCCTCTTTATCTACCGTGATGACGACATATGACAATATTCTCCTTTACTGAAAAGGAAGATCTAGCCAAACCAGAGGTGGGTTCCTACCAGTTCGCACCTATTCGGTAGAACCGGTTCGTCAAAATCTACCGATCTGGTTAGAAGAGGTTCCACCAGTGGACCCGGAAAGAGGCCACACCTACAGAAGAGGTTCCAAACTTTTTTTGAAACCCACCACTGGTCCTTAAATATGATTATTCTACACTATCATGCTCCTATTTCTAAAACTCAGTGCCTCTGTGAAAGGTAAGGATGACTACTGCGTTTGTGGTGCAATCAGAACATTGCGTGTGTTGAAGTTGTTTTAACGCAAACCAAAGATGCCTTTTTAAAAAACAAGTTGACATCCTATTCTCATGCATGCCAGTGCTGTGTGTGAGGTAATTTAAGGTGGTTCTGACAAGTGTCGTCGGCATCTTCATATCCGGTCATATGGGCGGCAAGCCACTCCCATCCGATCACATGGGTGGCAAGCCACTCCCATCCGGTCACATGGGTGGCAAGCCATTCCCACAAAGGAGGCCACACCCACAGAGTAGGTTCGAACAATTTTTGAAACCCACCACTGAGCCAAACCCACAACAGCAGTTGCGACTCGCCGCGTACAGAAAATGCACAGATCTTATTGTCAGCGCTCCGAGTAATTCATCCCTCAATAGCAGAGCTCCGAGGCCGGTCAATTCCTCAAAGAACGTGTTTATTGGATACATCGTTTAGTGACTGTTCACAGTTATGACGGCATTATGCGGCTTATGGCCATTTTTCACGTTGAAGCCCCAAGTTGCAGCATCCCCAAAACTGAGGCCTTTGGCAATGGACTCGTATTTATTGACGGTTGGAGTGTTCCAGGGTCACGCAACCCCCTTTGGCGACTTTAGCAATAGCAATAGCAGTTAGACTTATATACCGCTTCATTGGGCTTTCGGCCCTCTCTAAGCGGTTTATAGAGTCAGCATATCGCCCCCAACAACAATCCGGGTCCTCGGATTGTTGTGCTGCACGCTAACCACTGCGCCACCTCGGCTCTCAATGGCTAGACTTTATGACTAGCCATTCCCATTTTCTAACCTTAAGTTACCAGCAGATAAACAGAACTTTGGGGCGAAAATCTCTACATTTGAAGCCATTAAGCTTTTCTTTGAATTCTGCACCTTCGCAGGTCCAACTGCTGGTGTCCAACCAAGATGTGGACAGTTACAAGCAAATTAAAACTGATCTCGACCAACTGAGGCTGACGGTAGAAAAATCGGAACTTTGGGTCCAGAAAACCAGTAATTATGAAAACGGAGTATTGGGTGAAAATCAAACAAAAGGAAGTGATGAACCAAACGAAGTGAGTATTCGATCCTTTACGTCGTTCCTGCTTTCGTTTTCCTAGCTTTGAAAGTTTTGCAGGCGTTCTTACTTTTTTTTATTATTGTCATCTTAAGTTTATTTTATAACTATCATTCTAGACAAATTACTTGGGACCAATTATACTTGGCCAATAAAGAATTCTCTTCTCTTTCCTATTCTATTCTATTCTGTTCTATTCTCTCTCCTTCGCTTCCTCACTCCTTCTCTTCTCTTCCCTTCCCCTCCCTTCTCTCCTCTCCTCTCCTCTATTCTCTCCTCTTCCCTTCTCTTCCTTCCCTTCCCTTCCTTCTCCCTTCTCTTCTCTCCTCTTCTCTCCTTTTCTCCTCTTTTCTCTCTTCTTTTCTCTTCTTCTCTCTTCTCTTCCTTCCCTTTCCTCTCCCTTCTCTTCTCTCCTCTTTTCTCTCCTCTTCCCTTCTCTTCCTTCCCTTCCCTTCCTTCTCCCTTCTCTTCTTTCCTCTTCTCTCCTCTTCTCCTCTTTTCTCTCTTCTTTTTCTTCTTCTCTCTTCTCTTCCTTCCCTTCCCTCTCCTCTTCTCTCCTCTCCTCTTTTCTCTCATCTTCCCTTCTCTTCCTTCCCTTCCTTCTCCCTTCTCTTCTCTCCTCTTTTCACTTCCCTTCCCTTCCCCTCCCTCTCCCTTCTCTCCTCCTCTTTTCTCTTCTCTTCCCTTCTCTTCCTTCCCTTCCCTTCCTTCTCCCTTCTCTTCTCATCTCTTCTCTTCTCTTTTCACTTCTCTTCCCTTGCCCTCCCTCTCCCTTCTCTCCTCTTTTCTCCTCTTTTCTCTCTTCTTTTCTCTTCTCTCTTCTCTTCCTTCCCTTCCCTTCTCCCTTCTCTTCTCTCCTCTCCTCTTTTCACTTCACTTCTCTTATCTTCCCCTCCCTCTCCCTTCTCTCCTCTCCTCCTTTCTCTTTCTCTTCTCTTCTCCCCTTTCTTCTCCCCTCCCTTCCCCTCCCCTCTCATTCAGTCTTCCCATTTTTTTTTAATTTAGACAATTTGTAAGGCCACTGTCTTAAATGCATAATTCTGGCTGGCTAACAACAGTTCACAAATACATAACCTCAGAGGCAAATACAGACCTAGTTAATAATCGTAACACAAGTAACAGCTTTACATTTTACTTTTTCGACTCTTTCTTGAAATTATAGGATTCAAGCATGTTGAGCCCAGTTCAAGATGGCAGTAAGAAACCACAGATTGATACCAACAAGAGTAACAACTATAATATCGTGGTGGAGGTATGTTGAGATGTTTTGGTGTTTTTGTAGCTTTACGAGGAGACTTTTTACAACTCCTTGGTAACCTCACACTGCAACGAACAAGGACATACATTCAATTTCACAGCTACTAAGATTGTTGGCTGAGCAGGGACAAAAACAGCCAGGGAAGTGATTGGAGCCTGGAAAATGGCTCCTTCGTCAGTCAACGGGAGGGCTGATTTACCACCAGCATATCAGAGACTTAGGAGCTTGGAAACACAAGTAAGCAACAGCCAATTGCCCGGCCATCAACACACCAATCATCCAATAGGAAGGCACCGGATAAATACAACTCACAGAATAGCCCAAAGCACACATTGCAGTAGAGAGAAGTTCTCCGAGGATGTTGGCTCCAGCACCAGTCTGAAAACTCGGAAGAGTAAATGTCTGGTTCTCGTGACCGCCCCAGCTTGGTTTTTGCAACGTTTACATGTATATTTGCTGCCAGAGTTTTGGCAGTGTGACTATTATTATGAGATAAACCCAGGAGTGAAACACAGCAAACAGCATACAGCGCCTTTAGACAATTAATAGTGGTTTATATATACCGTATTTTTCAGAGTTATAAGACGCACCAAGAATTTGAAGAGGCAAATTAAAAAAAGTTTTTGCACTCTGCAGACCTCCCCAAAATGGCCTGTTTTTCATGAAAATGGGCCCATTTTTTCCCAAAAAAGGGCATGAATAGTCTTTAGGAGGCTCCTGGGGGTGTGGGGCCCCCAAACCAAGCTAAAAATGGCCCATTTTTACAAAAACGGGCCATTTTTTGTCAAAAAAGGGCATGAATGGCCTTTAGGAGACTTATAGAGTGCTCCTGGGGACTGGGGGGGGGGGAAATATTGGGCAAAAAACAGCCTGTCTTTTGCTCATTTTTGCCCTCCCCAGCCCCCAGGAGCACTCTGAAAGCTTCCTAAAGGCAATGCACAGCCATTTTGGTGAAGAGGCGGGGTTTCGGGAGGCCAAAAATGCTGTATTCAGTGTATAAGATGCACCCAGATTTTCACTCTCTTTTTTGGGGGGGGAAAGGTGTGTCTTATACTCCAAAAAATACATATATACAGACATACACATGGTAGATAAATCCCTGACCACTCAACTACAGACACAAGGAGAGAAATGAGATACATGATGAGAATGAGAGAGAGACGCCCTCTAATGGCCACCTATATATGGACACCTCTTAAAAGAGTCTTAAGCTGACTATGCTGATTTATCCCCATTGCATCATCTTACAGTTTACAGCTTAAAACCTTACATCAGCTGATAGCTATTAAATCCTCAGTGCCTGACATTTGCCTTAATTCATGGAAAAAGAATTATGTCCACTGTGTGTGACTTTCCATTCACAGATTTTGATCCGATTACGAGGGCTCTGCATTCAAAATAAAAAATGTCGAAATCAGCAACAGCGCTTGCTTAAAAAATATGGGCGCCCACAGCGTAGTGCTGGATCTTCTCCAAATACCCTACGAAAAGGTATGGATATATTCAGCAATACAGCATATAATTTATTGGCAACGATGATTAATGCCAATAATTGAATTACTAAATTAAATTATTATAATTAAGGGAGGCTATTTTCCCCTTTCGAACTCTTGTAATCATGAACTAAAATTGAAAAGGTGTTTTCTCACCCCAGTTTTGGCTGTTTAATGGACGGGGATTAGCTAGACAGCTATGGATAGTCCTCGGCTTACGACTAAAACTGGCCCCGAATTTTCCGTAGCTAAGCCAGACAGTTATTAAGTGAATTTTGCCCCACTTTATGACCTCGCCTGCCGCAGCTCTTAAGAGAATCCCTGCTGTTGTTAAGTTAACCTGGCTTGTAAGACCGGTCACAAAAGGGGATCAGGTGACCCCCCAGGACATTTCAACTGCTGTTAAGTACAAGTCAGTTTCCAGGCATCTGAATTTTGGGGTTGTCATTGTGAAAAATGATCATAAGTCACTCTTTTTTTAGTGTAACTTTAGTGTCACTAAAAAAAAACGGTTGTTAAGTTGAGACAAAAGATTTGCAGACTGGAAAATAAATGATCAAGCCACTGCCTTGACTTTTGAAACAAAACAAAATGAAACTTCGTTCATTATTTTAGAAATGTGTCTTTCCTCCAGCAAGCCAGATGAAAGGTAAAGTTGCTTTGAGAACATAGTTATAATAGTATTTTATTTGGGCCCATTTTAGTAACTATAACGGAGTTTTTGGTCTCCATTTATCAACGTCTTGCTCTTGCAAACATGCATACATATATACATGCATGAAATACTTTATTCGGTGTTTTGTCTGGGTCTGCCCTCGAGAGTGTAATTTATTTCAGTTGAACATGCCCGTAAAACAAACATGGATTGCTTACTCTAGAAACAATTGTTCTAGAAAACTGTTTACTCTAGACCCAGGGGTTAGCAAGCCGTGGCTCTGGAGCCGCATGTGGCTTTTTCATCCCTCTGCTGTGGCTCCTTGTCGCCTGTCAGCTCCACAATTGATAGGGCTTTCGGTTAGGACAGGGAGAGGAAAAAGGATGCCATGCTAGGAGGAGACTCTATGGTGGGGGGACTGGACTTCCAGTCGGCTCCAGAAATGAATGGGGGGGGGCTTCTGGTTAGGAACTTTGTGCTCTTTGAATGTTTAAGGTTGACGCCCCCTGTTCTAGACTCTAGAAAAAGTACAGAGAAGAGCAACAAAGAGGATGAGGGGACTGGAGGCTAAAACATATGAAGAACGGTTGGGTATGTCTAGTTTAATTAAAAGAAGGACCAGGGGAGACATGATAGCAGTCTTCCAATATCTCAGGGGTTGCCACAAAGAGGAGGCAGTCAAGCTATTCTCCAAGGCACCTGAAGGCAGGACAAGAAGCAATGGGTGGAAACTAATCCAGGAGAGAAGCAACTTAGAACTAAGGAGAAATTTCCTGATAATGAGACCAATTAATCGGTGTAACAACTTGCATTCAGAATTTGTGAATGTTCCAACGCTGGAAGCTTTTGAGAAGATGTTGGATAACCATTTGTCTGAAATGGAATAAAGGTTTCCTGCCTAAGCAGGGGGTTGGACTAGAAGACCTCTGAGGTCTCTTCCAACTCTATTATTCTAATTTGTTTACAATGGACTCTACCCGTGTTGACTGATTACCTAACACATAATGTGTGGGACGGCCTCTACTAATGTTTTATTTTTAACTTTTCTTTTCTTTTCTTGGCTCATCTTACCATTGAAATAACAACTGGAAGACTGACCAAAGGATGAATGAAATCATGACCTTGGCTCACCTCTTCCTTCAGAACTTCTGTCGTGGGAATCCTCAGAATCAAATCCTTCTTCATAAGCACCTCAACCTCTTCTTAACCCCCGGGGTCAGTATTTCATTCCTGGATGAATTTCTCACTGGAAGGGAACGGATTCGTATCCAAAAAGAGGGCAGGATTCTGCACTTGAAAATTCAGGGCTGTGAGGCAGCCTCCGGGCTCTCTGAAATTGGTGGTTTTCTTGCAGGCGTTTCATTACCAAAACTAGGTAACATCATCCGTGCTAGGGAGGGAGGAGGAAGAGGAGGAGGACTGTGGGGTCTTTGGTGATCTCTGAGCTTGGTGGTTTTCTTGCAGACATTTCATTACCCAACTAGGTAACATCATCAGTGCTAGAAGGGAGGGGGGTTTGTGGAGAGGAGGAGGAGGAGGAGGAGGAGGAGGAGGAGGAGGAGGAGGAGGAGGAGGAGGAGGAGGAGGAGGAGGAGGAGGAGGAGGAGGAGGAGGAGGAGGAGGAGGAGGAGGAGGAGGAGGAGGACAATGACTTTGGGGGTCTTCAGTGCTCTCTGAGCTTGGTGGTTTTCTTGCAGACATTTCATTACCAAACTAGATAACATCATCAGTGCTAACACAATTCTTGTTCTTCCTGTTTCTGGATCTTGTCGCCTAACACTGATATTGTTACCTGGTTGGGTAATGAAATGTCTGCAAGAAAACAACCAAGCTCAGAGAGCACCAAGGACCCTACAGTCCCCCCCCTCCTCCTCCTCCTCCCCCTCCTTCTCCTCCTCTTCCTCCCTCTTTCTCCTCCTTCCCTTCCTCCTCCTCCTCCTCCTCTTTCTCCTCCTCCTCCTCCTCCTCCTCCTCCTCTTTCTCCTCCTCTTTCTCCTCCTCTTCCTCTTTCTCCTCCTCTTCCTCCTCTTCCTCCTCCTTTTCCCCTTCTTTCTCCTCCTCCTCCTCCTTCTCTTTCTCCTCCTCTTCTTCCTTTTTCTCCTCCTCTTCCTCCTCTTTGTCCTCCTCTTCCTCCTCTTCCTCCTCCTTTTCCTCCTCTTTCTCCTCCTCCTCCTCCTCCCCCCCTCCTCCTCCTCCTCCAAACCCATTTCCTTCTAGCACTGATGATGTTACCTAGTTGGGCAATGAGACACCTGCGGAAAACCACCAAGCTCAGAGAGCACCCCTTGTGTCAGCCCTGAGCCACAAATATTCTCCTTTATTGGAATTCAAGGCTCTCTTTTCTTATTTGAAAGATTAGGATGCAATATGCAGGTCTGCTTTCTTAACCGCCATTTGGAGATAATTGTCCCACCACTGCAAAGATTCTCTGCTAACCAGCTTCGATTCGACCTCTTCAAGGCCAGAATTTGGTCTTATTCAAAACAGAGAGAATTTTGAATAAGACTGAATTCTGGCCTTGAGGAATAAAATACAAGAGAGAGACATTACCCAACGAAGGATTAATGTTCTTTACACTAGTCAACATTATTTAAAGAGTGCAGAGAAGAGCAACCAAGAAGATTCGGGGACTGGAGTCCAAAGAATATGAAGAGCGGTTGCAGGAACTGGGCCTGGCTAGTCTAGTGAAGAGAAGGACCAGGGGAGACAGGAGAGCATCTTCCAATATTTGAGGGGCTGCCACAGAGAGGAGGGAGTCAAGCTATTTTCCAAGGCACCCGAAGGCCAGAGAAGGAACAATGGATGGAAACTGACCAAGGAGAGATTCAACTCATGCCCTTGTGACCTCAAGACTGGACTACTGCAATGCGCTCTACATGGGGCAGCCCTTGAAGAGTGTTCGGAGACTTCAGCTGGTCGAGAATGCAGCCGCGCGAGCGATTGTGGGTGCACCCCGGTACACCCACGTTACACCTATCCTCCGCGAGCTGCACTGGCTGCCTATTGGTCTCCAGATACGCTTCAGGGTGCTAGTTATTACTTATAAAGCCCTACATGGTATTGGACCTGGGTACTTGAGAGACCGCCTGCTGCCTATTACCTCCCACAGACCCATTCGATCCCACAGATTAGGCCTCCTCCGTATTCCATCTGCCGGCTAATGTCGGCTGGCGACTACTCGGAGGAGGGCCTTCTCTGTGGCTGCTCCGGCCCTTTGGAACGAGCTCCCCGTGGAGATTCAGACCCTCTCCACCCTTCGGGCCTTCCGGATGGCCGTGAAGACCTGGCTGTCCCAGCAAGCCTGGGGTTGAGTCCCCCCCCCCTACTCTAGAGCCAAGGTGGTGCAGTGGTTAAATGCAGCACTGCAGGCTACTTCAGCTGACTGCAGTTCAGCAGTTCGGCTGTTCAAATCCCACCAGGCTCAAGGTTGACTCAGCCTTCCATCCTTCCGAGGTGGGTAAAATGAGGACCCGGATTGTTGTTGGGGGCAATACGCTGACTCTGTAAAACCGCTTAGAGAGGGCTGAAAGCCCTATGAAGCGGTATCTAAGTCGAACTATTGCTAACTATTGCTACTCGAATTTGCTGTGTCTGTTGTGCTTTTAAATTGTTCGTATTGTCCGATTGTTTTTGTCTTACTTTTTGTAATTTCCCCTCCCTTGGCTTTTGTTCAGCCGCCCTGAGTCCCTTCGGGGAATAGGGCGGCCTACAAATTGAATAAACTCCAAACTCCAAACCTGGGAATAAGGAGGAACTTTCTGACAGTGAGAACAACTAATCAGTGGAACAGAAGTTGCCTTTGGAAGTTGTGGGAGCTTCATCACTGGAGGCTTTCAAGAAGAGACTGGGCTGCCATCTGTCAGAAATGCTGTAGGGTCTCCTGCTTGGGTGGGGGATTGGACTAGAAGACCTCCAAGGTCCTTTCCAACTCCGTTGATCTGTATTACGTGTAAATACCATTGATATTGTCCTACAATTTTTCTTCTTCTTCTTCCCCATGTTTAAAATGTAGCTCCTTGAGGCCGAAACCATGCGCCACATATTCACCAACAATTACCATCTGTGCAATGAAATTAGCGAGCGGGCCGTGCAGCATTTCGTCCACTGCATCGAGACCCACGGCCGCCATGTCGAATACCTGCGTTTTCTGCACACCATTGTCAAAGCCGATGGCAAATACGTCAAGAAATGTCAGGACATGGTTATGACGGAGGTGAGTTTAGGCAGTGGCTTCCGACCTTTTGGGCACCAGGGACTGGTTCCATGGAGACAGGTTGTCTGAAATAGTATAGGGTCTCCTGCTTGTGCAGGGGGTTGGACTAGAAGACTTCCAAGGTCCCTTCCAACTCTGTTATTCTGTTATCCTGTTTTCCTTCCTTCCCTTCCTTCCTTTCTTTCCCTTCCTTCTCTTCCTTCTCCATCACTGGAGGCTTTTAAGAAGAGGCTGGGCAAGGTCTTGTGCTTGAGCAGGGGGGCTGGACTAGAAGACCTCTAAAGTCCCTTCCAACTCTATTATTCTGTTATCCTGTTTTCCTTCCTTCCCTTCCTTCCCTCCCTTCTCTTCCTTCTTTCCTTCTCCACCACTGGAGGTTTTTAAGAAGAGGCTGGGCAAGGTCTCCTTCTTAAGCAGGGGCTGGACTAGAAGACCTCCAAGGTCCCTTCCAACTCTATTATTCTGTTAACCTGTTTTCCTTCCTTCCCTTCCTTCCTTTTTTCCTCCCTCCCTTCTGCATCACTAGAGGTTTTTAAGAAGAGATTAGACAGCCATTTGTCTGAAATAGTATAGGGTCTCCTGCTTGTACACTGGGTTGGACTAGAAGACCTCTAAAGTCCCTTCCAACCCGGTTATTCTGTTATCCTTTCTTCCTCCCTCCCTTCCTTCTCCATCACTGGAGACTTTCATGAAGAGACCTCACTGCCATCTGTCTGAAATAGCACAGGGTCTCCTGCTTGTACAAAGGGTTGGACTAGAAGACCTCTAAAGTCCCTTCCAACCCTGTTATTCTGTTATCCATCCTTCCTTCCTTCCTTCCTTCCTTCCTCCCTCCCTCCCTTCCTTCTCCATCACCGGAGACTTTCATGAAGAGACCGCACTGCCATCTGTCTGAAATAGCACAGGGTCTCCTGCTTGTACAAAGGGTTGGACTAGAAGACCTCTAAAGTCCCTTCCAACCCTGTTATTCTGTTATCCTTCCTTTCTTCCTTCCTTCCTTCCCTCCCTCCCTCCCTTCCTTCTCCATCACTGGAGACTTTCATGAAGAGACCGCACTGCCATCTGTCTGAAATGGTATAGGGTCTCCTGCTTGTGCACAGGGTTGGACTAGAAGACCTCTAAAGTCCCTTCCAACCCTGTTATTCTGTTATCCATCCATCCTTCCTTCCTTCCTTCCTTCCTTCCTTCCTTCCTTCCTTCCTCCGTCCCTTCCTTCTCCATCACCGGAGACTTTCATGAAGAGACCGCACTGCCATCTGTCTGAAATAGCACAGGGTCTCCTGCTTGTGCAAAGGGTTGGACTAGAAGACCTCTAAAGTCCCTTCCAACCCTGTTCTTGTGGACGAGCCGTGATCCCAGGTCTTGTTTCCAGCTGGTCAACGGAGGGGAAGACGTCTTGGTGTTCTACAACGACAGAGCGTCTTTCCCGACCCTCCTCCACATGATGTGCTCCGAGCGAGACCGGGTGGACGACAGCGGGCCTTTGGTGTATCACATCACCCTGGTGGAACTGCTGGCAGCTTGCACCGAGGGCAAAAACGTCTACACCGAGATCAAATGCAATTCCCTCCTGCCCTTGGATGACATCGTGAGAGTCGTCACGCATGACGACTGCATCCCCGAGGTAAGTTGGACGCTGTTGCACGATCTCAAAATAAGGTGGGCTTTACCAATCTGTTGTGGCCCAGCAGGAGCCGTTGGAGCTGCCACCAGACTCCGACAGCGAGGGGCCCTATGAGTCAGCTCTGGAGGATGTGGAGGACCCTGGACAGGGTTCCGACTCCGAGCAGGGCGCATAGGGGCTGGTTGGCTACCAGGAGGCGCCTGAGCCTTGGACCAATGGAGAGGAGACAAGGGAGAGTGAGCCGGAGGCCAGTAGTGAGTTGTTCCTGGATGCCCGGCACCGAAGAGCTAATAGGCGTCAGGAACAGTTGCGCAGTTACAGGAGGTAATTGCACTCAGCTGGTGGTCATTAAGCTCCTCTCCAGACTATAAAAAGGACTACTTGTGCACACGCCCCTCTTGCAGAAGTCAACGCAGGATCGAATGTCGGAGAACATTGTTATGAACTTGGCAGGCTGGATTGCTGCCAATCCTCATCTGTGTTTATTGCTGCCCAAGTTTGTCTGTGCCGGTTTGTTGCCGAGGACCTGTCTGTCTGTTAATTAAATGCCGTAACTTATCTTTGGCTCGGAGTGTGTGTTGGTGTGGGACGAGGGGGGTCAGAACACCAATCCATATTGCTGAAGTGAGTTGAGTTTTACCTA